>NC_088398.1:33431751-33636751 GCF_034236695.1 Oncorhynchus nerka
ACCATCAGTCCTGTTAGCCAACGTACAATCATTGCATAACAAAATAGACGAGCTACGATCACGAATATCCTACCAACGGGACATTAACTTCTTGACGCACCCATCCCGTTATAGCGGGATCATTTTAATCAACACCCGCTGAATTGCAGCGCGCCAAATTCAAATTAAATTACTAAACATATTTAATTTTCATGAAATCACAAGTGCAATATAGCAAAACACAGTTTAGCTTGTTGTTAATTCACCTGGCGTGTCAGATTTCAATACAGCTTTTCGGCGAACAAGCGTTTATGTAAGAACATCTCTCTCAGTAGACAAAATATTACAAACACCTAGCAGCCAAGTAGATTGGTCACGAAAGTCAGAAAAGCAATAGATTAAATCACTTACCTTTGACGATCTTCGGATATTTGCACTCACGAGACTCCCAGTTACACAATAAATTATCCTTTTGTTCCAAAAAGATTATTTTTATATCCAAAATACCTCCATTTGTTTGGCGCGTTATGTTCAGAAATCCACATGCTCGAGCGGTCACAACATCGCAGACGGAAATTCCAAATAGTATCCGTAATGTCCACAGAAACATGTCAAACTTTTCTATAATCAATCCTCAGGTTGATTTAAAATATATAATCGATAATATATCAACCGGGACTGTCGCTTTTTCAATAGGAGAGGGAGAGACAATGGCTGCCCCACTCTGTTGCGCAAGCAAAACTCTGTGAACACCCAGCTATCCACTGACGCGAAGTCTCGCTCATTTTTCTAAATAAAAGCCTGAAACTATGTCTAAAGACTGTTGACACATTGAGGAAGCCATAGGAAAAGGAATCTGGTTGATATCCCTTTAAATGGAGCGAAGGCAGGCTATGGAACATGGAGCTTTCAAAATTGAAGCCACTTCCTGGTTTGATTTTCCTCAGGTTTTCGCCTGCAATATCAGTTCTGTTATACTCACAGACAATATTTTGACAGTTTTGGAAACGTTAGAGTGTTTTCTATCCCAATCTGACAATTTTATGCATATTCTAGTTTCTGGGCCTGAGTCATAGGCAGTTTCAAATGGGTACGTTTTTTAGCCAAAAACGAAAATCCTGCCCCCTACACTCAAGAAGTTAATAACAACAGGAATATCTTAAGTTTCACCGAGTTGTGGCAGAACTAATATTGAATTGTACTACACCGGCTCCGACGCTTGTCGGATGTGGCAGGGCTTGCAAACTATTACAGACTACAAAGGGTAGCATAGCCGCGAGCTGCCCAGTGACACAAGCCAACAAGATGAGGTAAATTGCTTCTATGCTCACTTTGAGCAACACTAAAGCATGCATGAGAGCATCAGCTGTTCCTGATGACTGTGTGATCACTCTCTACGTAGCCGAGGTGAATAAGATATTTAACAGGTCAACATTCACAAGGCTGCGGGGCCAGACGGATTACCAGGATGTGTACTCCAAGTGTCTTCACTGACATTTTCAACCTCCTGACGGAGTCTGTAACACCAACCAGTTTCAAGCAAACCACCATAGTCCCTGTAAACAAGAACACTAAAGGCACCTGCCTAAATGACTACCGACCCATAGCACTCACGTCTGTAGCCATGAAGTGCTCTGAAAGGCTCACATCAACATCAATATCCAAAAACCCCAAGACTCACCCCAATTTGCATATCGCCCCAACAGATCCACAGATGATGCAATCTCTATTGCACTCCACACTGCCCTTTCCCAACTGGACAAAATGAACAACGACATGAGAATGCTGTTCATTGACTACAGTTCAGCGTTCCACAACATAGTACCCTCAAAACTCATCACTAAGCAACTGGATCCTGGACTTCCTGACGGGCCGCCCCCAGGTGGTAAAGGTAGGTAACAACACATCTACCACGCTGATCCTCAACACGGGGGGCCCTCAGTGGTGCGTGCTCAGTCCCCTCTTCTACTCTCTGTTCACCAATGACTTCATAGCCAGGCACGACTCCAACACCAACATTAAGTTTACAGACGACAACAGGGGTAGGCCTGATCACCGACAATGATGAAACAGCCTATAGGAAGGAGGTCGGAGACCTGGCCATGGGGTGCCAGGACAACAACTTCTCCCTCAACGTGATCAAGACAAAGGAGATGATTTTGGACTTAACGAAAAGGAGGACTGAGCACGCCCCCATTCTCACCAACAAACTACCATGGTCCAAGCACACTGCTGTTTGTTGCTAACATAGCCAAGTTTGTCACTGGTATGGGTTGTAAATATAACAAAAAATAGCCAGTAAGACAGTGATAGCCGTGAGCTAAAACTGGAAAGAGATAATTAGCTTGCTGTTTCATCTGCTGCTGGCTTGATAATGTTCACTCAAATACGTTTTTCACGTGCAATTGAATACATTTGATTTTTATTCTATTAAGATTGTAAATGCCTCAATATTTTGTGAATATTGAAGACAAATCCTCACAGCCATACTAAAAAGTGAGAAATGGTGTAAGAAATGTGTAAATGGCATATATAAGTATTGTAAGGGAACACCCCTCTGAAATGTACAAAAAAATGAATCTGAAGTCATTGGCACTGGACAAACCATATACACGGTGTCCAATACCACTCAATTCGGCGTTGTTTCATTCAAGTTGATTGCAAATGCCATATGGCAAACGCCAGGTGTAACACTTTAAAAATCCAACAGGTGGCAAGTGCGCTCCACCGTGGTTTTTCATATTGCAAATGTAACACAAGTCAACATCCAAAAGTACAATTTTGAAAAACTGAAAAAAAATGTCAAACTTAAAAAAGCACTCCATAAAAAAGTGCTTTCTGGACCGTTTTTCAGAATTCTTTCGATTTTTTTGGGTCAATTACACATGTGTAAGAACTGTATGAATATACTTTTGTCCAATTTTATTATCATAATTATTATTTATTTATTTTTTTACTTGTGCATAAGGCATAGGTTTTGTCCATTTGCAATATGATTTCATAGGAAGTCAAAAGTCAAAAATAGCAAAGATTTGAAAAAACTTCACACACCCTTAAAGTACTTTCTGGACCGTTTTTTCAAAATTCTTTCGATGTTTGTGTCAATTACACATGTATAAGAACTGTATCAACATACTTTAGTCATATTTTATTATAATAAAATAAAAAATACTTGTGCATAAGGCATATGTTTTCTCCATTTGCAATATGATTTCATAGGAAGTCAAAAGTCGAAAATGTGAGAAAAAAAAATCAAAAACTTAAAAACTATTTCAGAATGTCACTTTGGTGATGGTACCTCACTGTTTAAACATATTGCAAATGGACAAAAGTCACCAGCAAGTCACCGTCCATCAGTCAATTAGATATCATTCTGACACCACACCCACTTTTTCCAACTCGTTTAGAAGCCAACTATCACATACTTTAGAGCTGGCCCAAAATTCACAACGCCTTCTGTTCAAACCATAATAAAAATGTAAAACACGTAGTTACGTTCTAGCTGCGGGTCCAGTTCTGAAATTATGAATAGGCCTAAATGAGGCGACCCCGAATCCCAAGTTTTGGCTCAATAGGTCATTTGGTGCCCGAGCAAGACCCTAATTGGTGCTGAAAATCCACTTTTTGCATGCCTTGCAACGGGGTCCTTGAATGAGCTATCGGACAGAAACGTTGGGGTCCGTCTATATGGGCCGAGGCGGTCGCAATGCACCTAGTCTTGCGACTCTGGGACATTTCTAAATGTCGGCATTTTCATGATACAAAAATGAATTGAAGTCATTGCAAATGCACAAGGCTGTTTCTCGGTCCGAGAACCTTCTAGAGCCAAGTAACTCACCACGCACTATCGACCTGAGGTCTAGAACAGGTTTTTAAAGTTTCAGAACTCTAGGTCTGATGGTTCTTTTTTAGCTCGAACAAAGGTAACTATTGCAGGTACTGTCTGTCTCTACACACCACACTATGTCCCTCTGTTCTAGCTGTGTGTGTGTGTAATTGTTTCTTTGAAATTTTATGGGAAAAATGACTGATTTACAGTTCATGGGGGTTGCCTAATCACACATATGAAGTTTTGAAGAGATCTGACCTTTTTAACCCTTCGAAACAGCCACTATGACACCATTTAAGGCACTTCCGGTTGGCACAGGAAGCTATAACCTATGCTCACCAAGTTTCGGCTTCAAAATATTTTCCGTTTAGGAGATAAGGCCACGTCGTGATTCGTGATGTTTTGTACATTTGCAAAATGATTCCATTCGCCCTCTTGTGGGATTTACCGGGACAGCGGAAAAATGACCAAAATGTGATTATTTTATCAAACGGAAACCGAATGTCCGAGAGAGTTCGTTTGATGACTTTCTGGAAGATCCGGCCCTGCCGCACGGCCCGACGCCGTCCGCGAATTTTACAAACGTTTTCGGACGTCTAGTAAGGGACCGTACATTTGCAATGTGGACTTTCTCACTAACCATATTTACATTTACATTTAAGTCATTTAGCAGACGCTCTTATCCAGAGCGACTTACAAATTGGTGCGTTCACCTTAAGACATCCAGTGGAACAGCCACTTTACAATAGTGCATCTAAATCTTTTAAGGGGGGTGAGAAGGATTACTTTATCCTATCCTAGGTATTCCTGAAAGAGGTGGGGTTTCAGGTGTCTCCGGAAGGTGGTGATTGACTCCGCTGTCCTGGCGTCGTGAGGGAGATTGTTCCACCATTGGGGGGCCAGAGCAGCGAACAGTTTTGACTGGGCTGCGCGGGAACTGTACTTCCTCAGTGGTAGGGAGGCGAGCAGGCCAGAGGTGGATGAACGCAGTGCCCTTGTTTGGGTGTAGGGCCTGATCAGAGCCTGGAGGTACTGAGGTGCCGTTCCCCTCACAGCTCCGTAGGCAAGCACCATGGTCTTGTAGCGGATGCGAGCTTCAACTGGAAGCCAGTGGAGAGAGCGGAGGAGCGGGGTGACGTGAGAGAACTTGGGAAGGTTGAACACCAGACGGGCTGCGGCGTTCTGGATGAGTTGTAGGGGTTTAATGGCACAGGCAGGGAGCCCAGCCAACAGCGAGTTGCAGTAATCCAGACGGGAGATGACAAGTGCCTGGATTAGGACCTGCACTGCTTCCTGTGTGAGGCAGGGTCGTACTCTGCGGATGTTGTAGAGCATGAACCTACAAGAACGGGCCACCGCCTTGATGTTAGTTGAGAACGACAGGGTGTTGTCCAGGATCACGCCAAGGTTCTTAGCGCTCTGGGAGGAGGACACAATGGAGTTGTCAACCGTGATGGCGAGATCATGGAACGGGCAGTCCTTCCCCGGGAGGAAGAGCAGTTCCGTCTTGCCGAGGTTCAGCTTGAGGTGGTGATCCGTCATCCACACTGATATGTCTGCCAGACATGCAGAGATGCGATTCGCCACCTGGTCATCAGAAGGGGGAAAGGAGAAGATTAATTGTGTGTCGTCTGCATAGCAATGATAGGAGAGACCATGTGAGGTTATGACAGAGCCAAGTGACTTGGTGTATAGCGAGAATGGGAGAGGGCCTAGAACAGAGCCCTGGGGGACGCCAGTGGTGAGAGCGCGTGGTGAGGAGACAGATTCTCGCCACGCCACCTGGTAGGAGCGACCTGTCAGGTAGGACGCAATCCAAGCGTGGGCCGCGCCGGAGATGCCCAACTCGGAGAGGGTGGAGAGGAGGATCTGATGGTTCACAGTATCGAAGGCAGCCGATGGGTCTAGAAGGATGAGATCAGAGGAGAGAGAGTTAGCTTTAGCAGTGCGGAGGGCCTCCGTGATACAGAGAATAGCAGTCTCAGTTGAATGACTAGTCTTGAAACCTGACTGATTTGGATCAAGAAGGTCATTCTGAGAGAGATAGCGGGAGAGCTGGCCAAGGACGGCACGTTCAAGAGTTTTGGAGAGAAAAGAAAGAAGGGATACTTGTCTGTAGTTGTTGACATCGGAGGGATCGAGTGTAGGTTTTTTCAGAAGGGGTGCAACTCTCGCTCTCTTGAAGACAGAAGGGACGTAGCCAGCGGTCAGGGATGAGTTGATGAGCGAGGGGAGGTAAGGGAGAAGGTCTCCGGAAATGGTCTGGAGAAGAGAGGAGGGAATAGGGTCTTGCGGGCAGGTTGTTGGGCGGCCGGCCGTCACAAGACGCGAGATTTCATCTGGAGAGAGAGGGGAGAAAGAGGTCAGAGCACAGGGTAGGGCAGTGTGAGCAGAACCAGCGGTGTCGTTTGACTTAGCAAACGAGGATCGGATGTAGTCGACCTTCTTTTCAAAATGGTTGACGAAGTCATCTGCAGAGAGGGAGGAGGGGGGAGGATTCAGGAGGGAGGAGAAGGTGGCAAAGAGCTTCCTAGGGTTAGAGACAGATGCTTGGACTTTAGAGTGGTAGAAAGTGGCTTTAGCAGCAGAGACAGAAGAGGAAAATGTAGAGAGGAGGGAGTGAAAGGATGCCAGGTCCGCAGGGAGGCGAGTTTTCCTCCATTTCCGCTCGGCTGCCCGGAGCCCTGTTCTGTGAGCTCGCAATGAGTCGTCGAGCCACGGAGCAGGAGGGGAGGACCGAGCCGGCCTGGAGGATAGGGGACATAGAGAATCAAGGGATGCAGAAAGGGAGGAGAGGAGGGTTGAGGAGGCAGAATCAGGAGATAGGTTGGAGAAGGTTTGAGCAGAGGGAAGAGATGATAGGATGGAAGAGGAGAGAGTAGCGGGGGAGAGAGAGCGAAGATTGGGACGGCGCGATACCATCCGAGTAGGGGCAGTGTGGGAAGTGTTGGATGAGAGCAAGAGGGAAAAGGATACAAGGTGGTGGTCGGAGACTTGGAGGGGAGTTGCAGTGAGGTTAGTGGAAGAACAGCATCTAGTAAAGATGAGGTCGAGCGTATTGCCTGCCTTGTGAGTAGAGGGGGAAGGTGAGAGGGTGAGGTCAAAAGAGGAGAGGAGTGGAAAGAAGGAGGCAGAGAGGAATGAGTCAAAGGTAGACGTGGGGAGGTTAAAGTCGCCCAGAACTGTGAGAGGTGAGCCATCCTCAGGAAAGGAGCTTATCAAGGCATCAAGCTCATTGATGAACTCTCCGAGGGAACCTGGAGGGCGATAAATGATAAGGATGTTAAGCTTGAAAGGGCTGGTAACTGTGACAGCATGGAATTCAAAGGAGGCGATAGACAGATGGGTAAGGGGAGAAAGAGAGAATGACCACTTGGGAGAGATGAGGATCCCGGTGCCACCACCCCGCTGACCAGAAGCTCTCGGGGTGTGCGAGAACACGTGGGCGGACGAAGAGAGAGCAGTAGGAGTAGCAGTGTTATCTGTGGTGATCCATGTTTCCGTCAGTGCCAAGAAGTCGAGGGACTGGAGGGAGGCATAGGCTGAGATGAACTCTGCCTTGTTGGCCGCAGATCGGCAGTTCCAGAGGCTACCGGAGACCTGGAACTCCACGTGGGTCGTGCGCGCTGGGACCACCAGATTAGAGTGGCCGCGGCCATGCGGTGTGGAGCGTTTGTATGGTCTGTGCAGAGAGGAGAGAACAGGGATAGACAGACACATAGTTGACAGGCTACAGAAGAGGCTACGCTAATGCAAAGGAGATTGGAATGACAAATGGACTACACGTCTCGAATGTTCAGAAAGTTAAGCTTACGTAGCAGGAATCTTATTGACTAAAATAATTCAAATGATACAGTACTGCTGAAGTAGGCTAGCTGGCAGTGGCTGCGTTGTTGTTGTTCTATCTCTCTATAGTGCTGTTTCTTGTATTATGGTCTCTTGTTTCTTTAGAGGTTTCACTTTGTTGTCCTTTTTCTTTTCCTTTTTCTTCTGTCCTTATTTTGTCTTCCTTTCTTCTGTTAACTAGATATTTTTTGTTGTTATTCTTTGTAAGCTAGCTAGCTTCTTCCAGGAGAGTCCCTAGCAACTGCTTAGCAACAAGTAAACAATTCAGCTAGCAATTCAGCTAGCTAAGATAACTGTACAATTTTATGAAAAATAGTTACTTCTTCAAAAGCCTGTCTTTTTGGTTTGTTCCTTGTTTTGTCTTCTATTGAGTCTTGCAGTTTTCTCTTGATTTTTTCGATGTACTTCACTCTAAAAAACATTTAAATCTCAATATATACAGGAGCTCATTTTTCAGCAGCTGCTCAATTTGGAACTTATTTGGACATATGACAAATGTCAAAATGTTCCCATATGGTATGAAAGTACCAAATCAGAATATTATGTCCATTTTCCAGATATGATCATAGGAAGTCGGCTTCCGAACCCAAAAGCCAGTGAAGCATGTCCAAATGGCATAAGAAATGTCCAAATGGCATTTATATTGACCAAATGATATATTACACTATGTTAAGCCCTGAATCAACCCAGAAGGTATATTTGTCATGTTTGATCAAAGGAGGTCATAGGAAGTAAAAATGTCTTGTTGATGTTGATTCAGCATGTTCATTTAGTAATGGGAATTCCTTATGGATGTACATTGGCATTGGACACTGTCAACTTGCAGAAGAGCATGTTCACACTGAGAATATAGCAATGTGTAATGGACACTATCCAATCGCTCATTGGTGTTGATTTCAGACTGTCCATTTGGTGATGTTAAATCCCTCATTAAATACATTGGAAATGTACAATTGTACACTGTCCATTTGCAATGTCTTACAATGGGCATTTACCATCACGAATTAGACATGCTCTAATATACTGCAGAAATGCCCAATTGACTTGTCCGTTGAACTCGGGGTGGCCGAACGGTGATAGTGGTGTTGATTTCAGCCTGTCCATTTGGTGATGGTAAATCCCTCATTTAAATACATTGGAAATTTACACTGTCCATTTGGAATATAAAATGTACAATGCCAATATATTATACTGCCATCAAGTCAGTCACCAGTCAATAAGATATCCTCCGTGAGCACAGAACCCGGTAACGGGCTGAAATTCCACAACATATGGTGATCGCTACATAAATAGTCATATTAAACATTCATGAAAATACAAGTGTCTCACGTCTCATCGAAAGCCTAGAATCTTGCTAATCCAACTGCGTTGTCAGATTTACTGCGGAAGAATACGATGCGATTATCTGAATATAGAGCCCCATAAAAAACAACAATTTCAACCAGCAAAGGCGTAAAAAAATCACATACTGCATTAAAATAAATTGTTTACCTTTGACGATCTTCGACTGTTTGCAATCCCAATGCTCATTGTTAAACAATGAATGATCTTTTGTTTGATCAAATCCGTTTTTATAGCCTAACACGAAACATTTTGTGAACCGCTTGTGTCGTGAATTCCGTCCCATTCCATTTTCGACGACACATTCCAGGTAAATAACCCACACAGAACGTGACTTTTCCAGTCATGTTTGGTTTCATTGCAATCAACTGGTTAGTTTGTAACACAACCAAACCTTATGAGCCATTTCAAGGGACGTATTGACTGAAAGAAACCGATTTGAAGACAACAAGTAATGACATCATTGTGCACCAATGATATGACCACTGTTTCATTGATTGACTGTATTTTAACCCAATGACCACTGATCGTTTTGAAATCTAGCTGGGTAGATAGCCAATGAGCTGAGGTAAACAGCAATATGCAATGGTTGTGTGTTGGAAGACCAACGCATGTCGTAAACTCCAGCGTAAAGAGAGTAATTCGCTATTGAAGTTTTATTCCGGAAGGAGCTACGCATTTTACGCACAGCGTTGTTTTGGTAAACGCGCAGATTCAGCTGTTTCTATCCAGGTCATCTATTGGGCCAAGGTTGGAGTAGCCAGGAAGAAGGCATGGTCAGCCGTTGAGAAATGCTTGTTGAAGTTATCGATTATCACAGAAAGCTGGCCTTTGCTTTCCTGACTGACTGCGTGTGTTGGTTCCTGACTTCCCTGAACAGTTGCATATAGCGGGGACTATTCGAATTTATTGCAGTCCGCCACAGGATGTTTTTGTGCTGGTCGAGGGCAGTCAGGTCTGGAGTGAACCATGGGCTATATCTGTTCTTAGTTCTGCATTTTTTGAACAGAGCATGCTTGTCTAAGATGGTGAGGAAGTTACATTTAAAGAATGACCAGGCATCCTCAACTGACGGAATGAAGTCAATATCCTTCCAGGATACCCGGGCCAGGTCGATTAGAAAGGCCTGCTCGCAGAAGTGTTTTAGGGTGTGTTTGACAGTGATGAGGGGTGGTCGTTTGACCGCGGACCCGTAGCGGATACAGGCAATGAGGCAGTGATCACTGAGATCCTGATTGAAGACAGCAGAGGTGTATTTGTAGGGCAAGTTGGTCAGGATAATGTCAATTAGGTTTAGGTCACCTAACAGAACAAACTCTGAAGCTAGATGGGGGGCGATCAATTCACAGATGATGTCCAGGGCACAGCTGGGAGCTGAGGGGGGTCGGTAGCAGAGATTCATTTTTAAAATTAGAATTTCGAACTGTTTGGGCATAGACCTGTAAAGTATGACAGAACTTTGCAGGCTATCTCTGCAGTAGATTGCAACTCCTCCCCCTTTGGCAGTTCTGTCTTGACGGAAAGTGTTATAGTTGGGTATGGAAATCTAAGAATTTTTGGTGACCATCCTAAGCCAGGATTCAGACACGGCAAGGACATCAGGGTTGGCAGAGTGTGTTAAAGCAGTGAGTAAAACAAAATTAGGGAGGAGGCTTCTGATGTTGACATGCATGAAACCAAGGTTTTTTCAATCACAGAAGTCAACAAATGAGGGTGCCTGGGGACATGCAGGGCCTGGGTTTACCTCCACATCACCCGAGGAACAGAGAAGGAGTAGGATGAGGGTGCGGCTAAAGGCTATCAAATCTGTTTGCCTAGAGCGTTGGTGGACAAGGAATAAAAGGAGCAGATTTATGGGCGTGGTAGAATATATTCAGGGCATAATGTGCAGACAGGGGTATGGTGGGGTGCGGGTACAGCGGAGGTAAGCCCAGGCACTGGGTGATGATAAGAGAGGTTGTATCTCTGGACATGCTGGTTATAGTGGGTGAGGTCACCGCATGTGTGGGAGGTGGGACAAAGGAGGTATCAGAGGTGTGAGGAGTGGAACTTGGGGCTCCATTGTAAACTAAAACAATGATAACTAACCTGAACAACAGTATACAAGGCATATTGATATTTGAGAGAGACATACAGCAAGGCAGAAAGTAATCGCAGGTCTTGATTGGGAGAACTTGCTAAAACAACAGGTGAGACAACAACAGCTAGTCAGCTAACACAACAACAGCAGGTAAAATGGTGATGACTAGGCAGAGAGGGTCGGATTAACTACACACAGAGCCTGAGTTCGTGGCTGGGGCCGACAGATAAAACATAAATAAACAGAATGGAGTACCGTGATTAATGGACAGTCCAGCAGGCATCAGCTATGTAGCCAAGTGATCATAGTGTCCAGGGGGCAGCAGTAGATGGAACAGGGAAGCCGCCACTACGCTAGCACGCGGGTGACACGGTGTTTAAAGTTAGTAGCCCGGGGGTGGTAGGGGGGGTCTGCTCAGACGTGCTCAGAAACACAACAGGTGCAGACCTTACTGTGAAATGCTTACTTACAAACCCTTAACCAACAATTTACTAAATAAAATAAGACTGCTTGTAATCATGATAGCATCCACATGAATGTAGAGGAATTTAGAAACATATTCTATTCTTATTTACAATAAAAGTGACTCCAAAATGCACGGTATATTATTTCTATTAATTTCTATTGGGCTCAAAATAATCTGAAACACAACCAAAACAAACAGCAAAAGCATAAAACAGGTTTGTAGAGTCACAAGTTTGATATAATCACTGCATGTTAGGAATATGGGAAAAAATACCAAACTTTTGACTACTTTATTACACGTATGCGTGAATTTGTCCCACTACTTTTTACCCCTGTTTCTCCCCAATTGGTAGTTACAGTCTTGTCCCATCACTGCAACTCCTGTACGGACTCGGGAGAGAAGAAGGTCGAGAGCCATACATCCTCCGAAACATGACCCCCGCCAAGCCGCATTGATTCTTGACAGAGAAAAAACCAAGCCATGAGGTCGAAGGAATTGTCCATAGAGCTCCGAGACAGGATTGTGTTGAGGCACAGATCTGGGGAAGGGTACCAAAAAATGTATGCAGCATTGAAGGTAAGAACACAGTGATCTCCATCATTCTTAAATGGGATTTGAACATGAAAAGTTCTTAATAAACATATTAGGCACATTTGGGCAGTCTTGATACAAAATTTTGAACAGAAATGCAATGGTTCGTTGGATCAGTCTAAAACGTTGCACATACACTGCTGCCATCTAGTGGACAAAATCTAAATTGCACCTGAGCTGGATAATACATTACGGCCTTTCTCTTGCATTTCAAAGATGATGATACAAAAGATACAAAAGAACGGTTGTTTTTATTTGTATTATCTTTTACCAGATCTATTCTGTTATATTCTCCTACATTCCTTTCACATTTCCACAACGTTCAAAGGGTTTCCTTTCAAATGGTACCAAGAATATGCATATCCTTGCTTCAGGACCTAAACTACAGATTTGGGTATGTCATTTTAGGTGAAAATTTAAAATGAATAGGCGTTACCTTAGAGGTTACAGGTTAAAGACTCTTAGGCCATGAGAAACACGATTCTCTGGTCTGATGAAACCAAGAGTGAATGCTTTGGCCCGAATGCCAAGTGTCATGTCTGGAGGAAACCTGGCACCATCTCCCTAAGGTGAAGCATGCTGGTGGTGGGATGCAGTGGGGATGTTTTTCAGCAGCAGGGACTGAGATACTACTCAGGATCAAGGCAAAGATAAACGGAGCAAAGTACAGAGTGATCCTTCATGAAATCCTACACCAGAGCGCTCAGGACCTCAGACTGGGAAGAAGATTCACATTCCAACAGGACAATGACCCTAATCACACAGCCAAGACAACGCAGGAGTGGCTTCGGGACAAATCTCTGAATGTTCTTGAGTGGCCCAGCCAGAGCCCGGACTTGAACCCAATCGAACATCTCTGGAGAGACCTGAAAATATCATTGCAGCAACGCTCCCCATCCAACCTGACAGAGCTTGAGAGGATTGGCAGAGAAGAATGAGAGAAAGTCCCCAGCTTTGCACACTCTTGGTTGCTTTTCCTTCACTCTGTGGTCCAACTCATCCCTAACCATGATTGTGGAGGCCAGGTCATCTGATGCAGCACTCCATCACTCTTCTTCCTGGTCAAATCGCCCTTACACAGCCTGGAGGTATGTTGGGTCATTGTCCCGTAGAAAAACAAATGATAGTCCCACTAAGTGCAAAGCAGATGGGATGGTGTATCGCTGCAGAATGTTGTGGTGGCCATGCTGGTTAAGTGTGCCTTGAATTCTAAATAAATCACAGACAGAGTCACCAGCAAAGCACCAACACACCATCACACCCCCTCTTCCATGCTTCACGGAGTGAACCACACATGCAGAGATCATCCGTTCACTTACTCTGCGTCTCACAAAGACACGGTGGTTGGAACCAAAACTCTCAAATTTGGACACAAAGGACAGATTTCCACCAGTCTAATGTCCATTGCTAGTGTTTCTTGTACCAAGCAAGTCTCTTCTTATTATTGGTGTCCTTTAGTAGTGGTTTCTTTGCAGCAATTCGACCACGAAGTCCTGATTCACGCAGTCTCCTCTGAACAGTTGATGTTGAGATGTGTCTGTTTCTTGAACTCCGTGAAGCATTTATTTGGGCTGCAATATCTGAGGCTAATAACTCTAATGAACTTATCCTCTGCAGCAGAGGTAGCTCTGGGTCTTCCTTTCCTGTGGTGGTCCTCATGAGAGCCAGTTTCATCATAGCACTTTATTGTTTTTGCTACTGCACTTGAAGAAACTTTCAAAGTTCTTGAAATGTTCCGTATAGACTGACCTTCGTGTCTTAAAGTAATGATGGACTGTCATTTCTCTTTGCTTGATTGAGATTGTCTTGCCATAAAATAGAGCTATCTTCTGTACTGCATACCACCTCTACCTTGTCACAACACAACTGATTGGCTAAAATGCATTAAGAAGGAAAGAAATACCACAAATTAACGTCTAACCAGGCACACCTGTTAATTGAAATGCATTCCAGGTGACCTCATGAAGCTGGTTGAGAGAATGCCAAAAGTGTGCAAAGCTGTCATCAAGGCAAAGGGTGTCTACATTGAAGAATCTCAAATATAAAATACATTTTGATTTGTTTAACACTTTTTGGTTAGTACATGATTCCACGTGTTATTTCATAGTTTGATTTCGTCACTATTATTATACAATGTGCAAAATATAAACTTTTGACTGGAACTGTACATATGAATTCGGTAAAGAGTATGTTAACATTATTAAAGTGACCAGTGTTCAATGACTACATACAGTGCCTTCAGAAATGATTCAAACCACTTATTTTACTTTTTGTTGTGTTACAGCCTGAAATCAAAACGGATTAAAACATTTTTTTTCTACATACAATAACCCATAATTTAAAAAGTGAAAACATGTTTACTGAAAAATTTGCATGAAAATGAAATAGAGAAATATCTATTTCTGTAAGTATTCACACCCCTGAGTCAATACGTTAGAATCACCTTTGGCAGCGATTAGCGCTGTCAGTCTTTCTGTGTAAGTCTCTAAGAGCTTGGATTTGCCCCAAATCGCTTGGATTTGCCCCAAATTTGCCCCAAATCATGGTTTCCTTCCTCTTTAGGCAACTGAGTTAGGACGGATGCCTGTATCTTTGCAGTGAATGGGTGTATTGACACACCATCCAACGTGTAATTACTAACTTCACCGTGCTCTAAGGGATATTCAATGTCTGCAATGGCGATTGCATCATCCGTGGATCTGTTGGGGTGGTATGCAAATTGTAGTGGGTCGAGGGTTTCAGATTAAGGTGATATGATCCTTAACTAGCCTCTCAAAGCACTTCATGATAACGTAAGTAATTTAGTTCAGTTACCTTTACTTTTGTAACGTTCTGACCTTAGTTTTTTTGTTATGTCTTTGTTTTAGTATGGTCAGGGCGTGAGTTGGGTGGGCAGTCTTTGTTCTTTTTTCTATGATTTGGTATTTCTGTGTTTGGCCTGGTATGGTTCTCAATCAGAGGCAGCTGTCAATCGTTGTCCCTGATTGAGAACCATACTTAGGCAGCCTGTTTTCACCCTTGAGTTGTGGGTGATTATATTTTCTGTTTAGTGTGTTTTGCACCTGACGGAGCTGTTTCGGTTGTGCTTTTTGTTTCTTTGTTTGATAATGTTCAGTTTAAATAAATAACATGAACAAGTAGCACGCTGCGCTTTGGTCCTCACCTTCTTCCACCAACGACCGTTATAGAATCACCCACCACCAAAGGACCAAGCAGCGTGGTAAGGAGCAGCGCTATCTGGAGGAGGTAACAACATGGGACAAGATAGAAAGGTGGTCGGTCGACCCAGGGAGAGTGCCGGAGCCCGCCTGGGATTCTCTGGAACAGTGCGAGGAGGGATACCGGAGAATGGAGTTGGCACGGCGGTCAAGGAAGGACGAGAGGCAGCCCCAAAAATGTATTGGGGGGAAACAGGTGGAGTGTGGCAAAGTCAGGTAGGAGACCTGAGCCAACTCCCCGTGCTTACCGTGGAGAGAGGTGGACCGCGCAGGGACCATGTTATGCCGTGAGGCGCACGGTGTCCCGGTGCACAGGGATAGCCAGGTGTGTTGCATCGCAGTGCCTCGTATCGGCCGGGCTAGAGTGGGCATCGAGCCAGGAACTATGAAGCCGGCTCAGCGCATCTGGTCTCCAGTGCGTCTCCTCGGCCAGGGGTACATGGCACCAGCCCTACACACGGTGTCCCCGGTTCGCCAATACAGCCCAGTGCGGTCTGTTCCACCTCGCCGCACTTAACCTGGTTACGGGGAGTATCCAGTCAGGTAGGGTTGTGCAGGCTCGGTGCTCGAGACCTCCAGTGCGCCTCCATGGTCCAGTCTATCCGGTGGCTCCTCCACCACCAGGCCTCCGGTGGCAGCCCCACGCACCAGGCTGTCTCTCCGTCTCCTTCCTCCAGGTGCTCCATCCTGTCCAGTGCTGCCAGAGTCTCCTGTCTGTCCTGAGCTGCCAGAGTCTCCCGTCTGTCCTGAGCTGCCAGAGTCTCCCGTCTGTCCTGAGCTGCCAGAGTCTCCCGTCTGTCCTGAGCTGCCAGAGTCTCCCGTCTGTCCTGAGCTGCCAGAGTCTCCTGTCTGTCCTGAGCTGCCAGAGTCGCCTGTCTGTCCTGAGCTGCCAGAGTCTCCCATCTGTTCTGACAGTCTAGGGGGGATGGTAATGAGATCCGTAACATAACTCATGCAAATTATAATTGTGACAAAGTAAAAGTGAGAACGAAATAACCACGACAACTGAAATCTACCGTCACACTCAAGGTTTATTTGTAAACACACGGTAATGGGGGGGGAGCAGGAAAAGGGGCTGAGCTGGACCCAAGGAAAGAAACAATAAGTATTCAAAAACACCCCTAAGTTAGACTAGCATACTTTAACAATAGCTAACTAACTAACCAAAAATACAGTGGGTGGTCCGCCCAGTTCTAACTAGTGTATTTAACAAAGTCTACCTACGGGTAGTGTATGCCCATGGGCGACTTGTCTTGGTTTCCCCTTTTCCCACCAGCAAACAAACAAACACCATAACCAAAACAATACTCACAGGTGATGAAAAAGTGCTATGGAGGTGCTCAAACAAAAGAGAGCCGCCCGTCAGTCAGGAGCTGCCAGAGCCACCCACCAGTCAGGAGCTGCCAGAGCCACCCTTCACTCCGGCGCTGCCGGATCACCCTTTACTCCGGTGCTGCCGGAATCTCCCGTCCATTCAGGGCCCTCTGCTAGGGTCCCCAGTCCGAGGTCGGCGGAGAGGGTCGCCGCTCTAAAGGCACCACTGAGGCGCGGAAAGAAGCGGGCAAAGACTATGGTGGAGTGGGGTCCACGTCTCCCGCCAGAGCCGCCGCCGCGGACAGATGCCCACCCAGACCCTCTCCTATAGGTTCAGGTTTTAAGGCCGGAGTCCCCACCTTTGGGGGGAGGTACTGTCACGTTCTGACATTAGTTTTTTTGTTATGTCTTTGTTTTAGTATGGTCAGGGCGTGAGTTGGGTGGGAAGTCTATGTTCTTTTTTCTATGATTTGGTATTTCTGTGTTTGGCCTACATAAGCAGCACCCTTGAGTTGTGGGTGATTATAGTTTCTGTTTAGTGTGTTTTGCACCTGAAGGAGCTGTTTCGGTTGTGCTTTTTGTTTATTTTTTTATAGTGTTCAGTTTAAATAAATAACATGAACAAGTATCACGCTGCGCTTTGGTCCTCACGTTCTTCCACCGACGACCGTTACAACTTTCTTGGGTTACAGGAACAATGGTGGACATCTTGAAGCAAGTGGGGACAACAGACTGGGATAGGGAGAGATTAAATATATCTGTAAAAACTCCAGCCAGCTAGTCTGCACATGCTCTGAGGACTCGGCTTGGAATGACTATAGGAGTGATCTGATTTGCCATACCACAACAGCGAGGGAGGGCCTTGTAGCTGTCCAGGAAGGGGGAGTAGCAATGGTCAAGAGTGCTCAATAAGCGAGTAGCACAGGAGATGTGTTGATAAAACTTTGGTAGCGTTTCCCTCAGATTTCCATGATTAAAGTCCTCATCTACAATAAATGCGACCTCAAGATATGCGGTTTCCAGTTTCTACAAAGTCCAGTAATTCAATGAGAGCTGTTGTGGTGTCAGCTTTGGGGGAAATATACACGATGACCGAAGATAATTATATCCGGAGGAAATGCGGTCAGAATTTGATGGTGAGGTATTCCAGATCGGGAGAGCTAAAGGACTTGAGTTCCTGTTCCACAATCTCACCATGAGTATTTCATCATAAAACTTACACATCCACTTTCCTTTTCCTGGAGAGCGCTTTCTTCCTATGGACAGAGAAACTCGCAGGCTGAATGGATAGGGAGAGTATATCTGGAGAGATCCATGATTTTGTGAAACAGAGTATGTTAGAGTCCCTGATGTCTCTCTAGAAGAAGATCCTCGCCCTGAGGTTGTCTACTTTACTGTCCAGGAACTGAACATTAGCGAGTATTTATCCTCGGAAGCAATGGATGGTATGCACACCTCCTGAGTCTGACTAAAATCTCACTTCTTGTTCCTCTTCTCTGGCGACGGCGTCTTGGAGCAGCCCTGGGATGAATGGAATTGCCTCGGAAACTTCAAACAAAGGATTCAATTCAGGGAGTTGAATTTCTGGTCGATATGCTTATGAGTGACCGTCGATCTAATATCCAAAAGTTATTTCCAGCTGTAGGTAATAATGCAAGAAACATTCTGAGCACATAATGTACGAAATAACACAACAACAAAAAATATATACTGCAAAGTTGGCTAGGAGCTAGAAACAGGGCAACCATGTGTTTGGGCACCACCTTTAAATTATAAACACACACGTACTCATGGAGAAACACGCATGACAACACACAGTCACAGTCACGCAGTTACAGCCTCACTCACATATAGTACAGCAGGTTGCAGAGAAAGTCACACACATGACAAGAATACTAAGATGAGGGGGAAGAAACTGTTCAATGAAGTGCGTGTGATACAAATGTGTTTTATAATAATGAAAATACTGAGGGAGGGGAATCTTTTAATGGATACACGCTCCTCGCCTTCCCACATCCTCCCCAACTGACTGCTGCTTCCTGCTAATTATGAGCAGAGACCTCCCACTAAAAACCTCCACACGTGGATCAACCAATGTGACAAAGCCACTCACATGGCTGACGTAAGCACACGCACACACTCACGCACACACAGATACACACACACACACACACAGTACCGGTAAGTGAACTAAAAGAGATGGAAAGATGGTAGATGGAGAGGACAGGCGGAGTGATGTACGCTCATCCCCACAGCAGACATTGTTTATACATGCAGATTGAGGGAACAACATTCAGAAGGTGTTCGGAGGAGGCACCCTGCGACGATCGGCATAATTAAATTAATTGAGTAAAAGGGTTGCAATGAATATCCCTGCACAGCATCAGGCCAATGCCATGCACACATTAAGGCCAGGTCTGAAGAGTTCAATGTTGGTACACTTGTCTTCAACTGAGGGAAATAAAATAATGCATTTAGGCTGTCGTTTCACCTCGTATGTGTAGTGTGACAAGCATTGGCTTTTCATTTTCATATTTCCAGCTCTTAAACTAAACAATTGTGTGTGTAGTAATACTATTTTTTATTTACAGTATAGTGTTTTAATTCATATAGAAAGCTACTTGTTACGTAACAACATTTTACTATTTCCATATGCCCTCATAATGAAATTCTTCAACTGGAACATGCAAGTGTGATCATTTTTTAATTTATTTGATTTCACCTTTATTTACCCAGGTAGGCCAGTTGAGAACAAGTTCTCATTTACAACTGCGACCTGGCCAACATAAAGAAAAGCAGTGCGACACAAACAACACAGAGTTACACATGGAATAAACAAACGTACAGTCAATAACACAATAGAAGAATATACGTATATACCGTGTGTTCAAATATATTAAGATTAGGAAGGTAAGGCAAAAATAGGCCATAGTGGCAAAATAATTGCAATTTAGCAATTAAACACTGGAGTGATAGATGTGCAGAAGATGAATGTGCAAGTAGAGATAGTAGAGTAAAAAAACAATATGGGGATGAGGTATTTGGGTAGGCTATATAAAGATGGGCTGTGTACAGGTGTAGTGATCGGTAAGCTGCTCTGACAGCTGCTGCTTAAAGTTAGAGAGGGAGATATAAAACTCCAGATTCAGGTATTTTTGCAATTCGTTCCAGTAATTGGCAGCAGAGAACTGGAAGAAAAGGCGGCCAAAGGAGGAGTTGGCTTTGGAGATGACCAGTGAAATATTCCTGCTGGGGTGCGTGCTATGGGTGGGTGCTGCTATGGTGACCAGTAAGCTAAGAATGCGGGACTTTACCTAGCAAAGACTTATAGATGACCTGGAGCCAGAGGATTTGGCGATGAATGACACTGTAGTTGGGGATGGAAATGTCAGAATTTTTGGTGGCCTTCCTAAGCCAGGATTCAGACACGGCTTGGATATCCGGGTTGGCGGAGTGTGCTAAAGCAGTAAATAAAACAAACTTATGGAGGAGGCCGAGAAAAGGTGAAGACCGCTAGCCGTGGCTAACAAAGACTAGTAGCTAGTTAGCTGGCTAGCTCCTGATGGAAGTTCCAGTTACAAGGAATAAAATTAGCAGATCCATACCACATTGGGTGAGGCGGGTTGCAGGAAAGTATATTTAGCTTGTAGAAAGAAAGTTAGATTAAGATATAAACGAAATAGACCGGCTATTTACACGGGATAAGACACGGGTTAAGACAAAGACAAATACACACGTCCTACTGCTACACCATCTTGGATTCATGCTAACATTTATGAATTATCAGAGGACTTGATTGCGATACAATACTATAACAATTACTTTGCTTATTAGTAACTTATGTGAAGGTTTATGTCTGTTAGTTTCTGCCACACATGTAAACACACACACACACACACACATATACCCCTGACTCACACAAGCATACCACACACACACACAAACAAACACACCAGCAAATAAATAAATAAACCAGTATGCGAACACACACAAACACACCTGAGGAGCATGTGGTGCGAAAACTTGGGCCTAATTAAGGGATAGACAATAGCACGCAGGGGAGCCATTGCTGGTGATGACTATCAACAACTGCCACGCATACACACACACACACATAGAGAGAGAGAAACACACACACGCACACACACACACACACACACACATGCACACACACAAAATGGCTATCAACAACTGCCTCCCACACACACACACACACACAAACACACAGCTATTTTAGGAGGACTTTATAGGCCAGTTGTTCACCACTTCTCTTTTCACCAAGGTGCTAAAATGATTATGGCCTCCACTTTGCCTTTTTACACAGGGAAAGTGGCTTCAAGATTGTCTGGGAGGACAGTCTACCTTCCACCGAAGAGGAACTTTCTCAAGGATTTCAAGGAGGGAAGAATTTGATGCTGTCCTTTGTTGAAATAGCAGTGGTTTGTTGGTTATGGTGTACTATGTGTTTCTATGCTTTCTTGTATGACTGTAAAATTGCCTATGAATAATTTGAATCATGAATAGGTTGATGAAAGCTTTTGATACCAAATAGTCCAAACTACAGCTTTATAATTTTACAAAAAGGTTTTTGTCTCATATATACAACTTGTTCGGAAATATGAAAAGTAAAAGTTCTGTAATTAGACAAGAATATGGAACATATAACTCAATATTAACTTCCAGATGAACACTGGGAATTTAATTGGCAAAAATCTGACCTGCATATTCATGTAATTACTGAAAAAATGCCACCAGACAGGGACTTCTCAAGTTAATAATTAAATAAAGAAAAGTGAGTTAATTTTGTGAAAGAGGGGGTGGGGGGGACACACAGATAGAATCAAGAAACAAAGCAGAATGTCACATGTTGGAAACTGGTCGCTTGACTAATCTTCCACTATTGGAACCGTTTCTGAATTTAATCCGGTCTCATTAATTCACTTCATTAAATCAAAATGTGGTCAAAGTGAATGTAATTAGCCAACAGATGACACCTTCCTTCTGTATGACACCAGGCTGGAATGTTGCACCGTTTATATCCACAGTGGTCATGTATGAACCAACAGCCCCTGGACACTGATCTACGGTTAGTTTAGTAGTTTTCCGAACTAAAGTTTATGGTTTGTGGATGGTAAAGCAGAATCTAGGTCTGTGCCTGAAGAATAGATCTACAACTCAGCAATACAGTGCCTTGCGAAAGTATTCGGCCCCCTTGAACTTTGAGACCTTTTGCCACATTTCAGGCTTCAAACATAAAGATATAAAACTGTATTTTTTTGTGAAGAATCAACAACAAGTGGGACACAATCATGAAGTGGAAGGACATTTATTGGATATTTCAAACTTTTTTAACAAATCAAAAACGGAGAAATTGGGCGTGCAAAATTATTCAGCCCCCTTAAGTTAATACTTTGTAGCGCCACCTTTTGCTGCGATTACAGCTGTAAGTCACCTGGGGTAAAATACAGTTTTATATCTTTATGTTTGAAGCCTGAAATGTGGCAAAAGGTCGCAAAGTTCAAGGGGGCCGAATACTTTCGCAAGGCACTGTATTTTAGCAGTCAAGGCGCATAAGTATCAGTGACGTCAAACTCCACACAATCACTTCTGTCCATATGATCAGAGATAGCTACATGCACTGATACAAATGGAGACCTCGTCATTTTTGGAGATGATTTTTTAAGACAATGTTACAGTAGATAGAAAAAGATTGTAGGAGCCGTTGCTAACTAACTGTAAATAGTTTTAGCTAGCTAGGTTAACCATATTGGCCAACTGTGGGGCAAAATAAATCACTTATTACAGCTAGTTAGCTACTGTCCCGCTCTTTGCTAGAAAATGTAGCACTGCGCCAAAACTGATTAGTTGTCTCCACTTTTAAAGCATGTAGACACTGAGGTCAGGCAACGCTGTGACATCATAAGCTTAACTGATATTGACTTAAATCTCTGGATTAGACACATGGTAGAAATAAATGGCAAATATAGCATTGCCAGGTAAAGAACACAGCTTCACATTTTCATTTGTGAGTTGAGTTCCACTTTAAATCCAAAACAGAACCTACAGTATATTTGTATTCTATGACTCTCCGTGGTCCTAAACTAACAAAGAAAAATGATTATGAAGTGAACATATATGATACAAATGAAATACCGATAACATGTATAAGCTTATTCACATTTAAGATCACTTCCTAATTGCATATTGTCAAAGACTATTTCCTTTCTCACGAGAACGAGCAATTGTGCAATGCAAATGTTACAGAATCCATCTGCATCATAAGTGTTCTAGATTGCTTCTGTTAAGAGCCCACTTGTGGCACTTCTGTATGACTTGCCCGAAAGGTTAAGTATGTCAGCTCAATTCCCGATATTCAGTTTCTTGCATTCCCAATTGTTTGCTAGGTGTAAAAATGCTAAAGTCTATTGTGTGTGTCATTCCAGACCTGTTAACTCCCATATAGTTAGTGTGCCATTATCAGCTCTTACACAAGATAGAGAGGAAATTGATTCCCAAAAGCTTCTCCTTTGTGTTTTTAACATATGGGACATTACAGGCTTAGGTTACATGAAGGACATCACAGAAAGAAAGAGAAGAAAACTGTTGCATTCAAGCACTGAATGGATTGAGTGTTTTTGCATTTACTCATTCAGTGCCATGTAAAAGAGGATGATTTTTGTGGTGATGATGGAATTCAATCCAACCTGCACTTAAGAAAACCAGTGACAATACAAAATGTTTGTTGGTAGTTTAAATAAAAATAAATTGTTTTGTTTAATTCTTTCCTACCTTATATTTATCACTCTCGCTCACTGGACTTCCAAGAACAGAAAGAGAGAGAGATAGGAAAAAAGCATGAAGTGGGATTTGAGCCCACACGCACACACATGCACACACATGCACACACTAGCCTATTTTCCAGGGTTGCTGTAAAGTTAAGATGAAGTGGCTGGTAACAACTCTATTATGTGACGTAGTGCACGTCCCTTATTGGCGAACAGAGACCTGCATGTCAAGCGGAGGTGGCGTCCCATCCCAAGGGAGACCCCCGGCACAGTAGGTTAACCTGTCCCTGCTTTTTTAAGAACTGATTGCCAGACCCCCCATAGCTCGAGGTAAACTGACAATTTTCCATCAGCAGGGAACGTGGCTTTATTAGCGAGAGAGGGGAAGAGAGAGAGAGAGAGAGAGAGAATTCAAGTTCACACAGTGGTGCTGGTGTTGTTGTTCTAAATCATGGTAAATGAGTGTATGCAGATCTGGAAGGTCTGATCAATTATAGGAATGGATAGATTGTCTCTAATGTACAAGATTGCATGATTAACGGAAAATTCAAAATCAAGGTAGTGTTAATAGGCAAAAACCTTCCTGGAAATGTATGAATTAATGGAAATATGAGCACATATTATACTATATAGCATACTTCATTGTAGAGTAATAGTGAATACATAAAAACTATGAAATAACACATATGGAATCATGTAGTAACCAAAAAGTGTAAAACAAAAGTGTTACACAAATCAAAATATATTTTATATTTGAGATTCTTCAAATAGCCACCCTTTGCCTTGATGACAGCTTTGCACACACTTGGCATACTCTCAACCAGCTCCGGATTCCTACCGCAAGCTCTGAACCTTTACTCTGGATCATCGCAGCTAGCTAGCTGCTATCCGAGTGGCTACTCCTGTCTCTGTCTCTGTCCCAAAGCGGGCACCAGTTAGCCTGGAGCTATCCTCAAGCTAGGTACTTCTCCTGGCTAGCTGAAGAAATCAATCAGATAATTCCTGGGCTTCAATACCTCTTCTGCCAATTGGCCTGTACCCTTTTCTGTCGACACGGAGACCCGCCGATCCATCACAACTGGTCTGCTGATGTAACCGTCTGAGGGGGTTTCAACAGGCTCCCCCTGAGAACCATCTGCTAGCCTGCTACTATCCCTGGCCTGCTAGCTGTCTGAATCGCCGTGCCAGCTACCCTAGTTAATCACATGATCACTCGGCTACACATGCCTCTGCCTAATGTCAATATGCCTTGTCATTTTTGTCTTATTTCGCTGTAGAGCCTCCAGCCCTGCTCAATATGCCGTAGCATATTTCACCCCTTCCACCCCTCCACACATGCGGTTACCGCACCTGGCTTAAACGGTGCCTCTAGAGACAAAACCTCTCTCATCGTCACTCAATATCTAGGCTTACCTCCACTGTACTCACATCCTACCATACCCTTGTCTGTACAATATGCCTTAAATCACCCAGAAACCTGCTCCTTTTACTCTCTGTTCAGAACGCACTGGACGACCAGTTCTTTTAGCCTTTAGCCGTACTCTTATCCTACTACTCCTCTGTTGTAGAGGTTAACCCCTGCAGTACCTAGCTCCAAACCCATTCCCCAGGCGTCCTCATTTGTTGACTTCTGGAACCGTAAAAGCATTGGTTTCATGCATGTTAACATTAGAAGCCTCCTCCCTAAGTTGGTTTTATTCACTACTTTAGCACACTCCGCCAACCCGGATGTCCTAGCCGTGTCTGAATCCTGGCTTAGGAAGGCCACCAAAAATCCTGAAATTTCCATCCCTAACTACAACATTTTCTGCTTAGATAGAACTGACAAAGGGGGTGGAGTTGCAATCTACTGCAGAGTTCTATCATACTATCCAGGTCTGTGCCCAAACAATTCAAGCTTCTACTAATAAAAATCCACCTTTCCAGAAACAAGTCTCTCACCATTGCCACTTGTTATAGACCCCCCTCCGGCCTCCAGTTGTGCCCTGGACACCATATGTGAATTGATCGCCCCCCATCTATCCTCAGAGTTCGTAATGTTAGATGACCGAAACTGTGACATGCTTAAATCCCCGGCTGTCCTACAATCTAAGCTAGATGCCCTCAATCTCACACAAATCATCAAGGAACCTACCACATACAACTGTAAATCCATAACCATGGACACCCTCTTAGATATCATCCTGACCAACCTACCCTCTAAATCCACCTCTGCTGTCTTCAACCAGGATCTCAGCAATTCCTGCCTCATTGCCTGCGTCCGTTATGGGTCCGCGGTCAAACGACCACCCCTCATCACTGTCAAACGCTCCCTAAAACACTTCAGCGAGCAGCCCTTTCTAATCAACCAGGCCCGGGTATCTTGGAAGGATATTGACCTCATCCCATCAATAGAGGATGCCTGGTTGCTTTTCAAAAGTGCTTTCCTCTCCATCTTAAATAAGCATGCCCTATTAAAAAAAAATGTAGAACTAAGAACAGATATAGCCCTTGGTTCACTCCAGACTTGACTGCCCTTGACCAGCACAAAAATATCCTGTTGCGTTCTGCATTAGCATCACTACTCTGTACGGCTCTGACTTAGAATATTTGGACAACGACAAATACCTAGGTGACTGGTTAGATTGTAAACTCTCCTTCCAGATTCACATTAAGCATCTCCAATCCAAAATTAAATCTAGAATTGGCTTCCTATATCGCAACAAAGCATCCTTCACTCATGCTGTCAAACATACCCTCGTAAAACTGACCATCCTACCGATCCTCGACTTCAGTGATGTCATCTATAGCCTCCAACACTCTACTCAACAAACTGGATGCAGTGTATCACAGTGCCATCCATTTTATCACCAAAGCCCCATTTACTACCCACCACTGTGACCTGTATGCTCTCATTGGTTGGCCCTCAATACATATCCGTCTCCAAAACCCACTGGCTCCAGGTCATCTATAAGTCTTTGCTAGGTAAGCCCCGCCTTATCTCAGCTCACTGGTCACCATAGCATCAACCACTCGTAGCACACGCTCCAGCAGGTATATTGCACTGGTCATCCCCAAAGCCAACACTTTCTTTGGCCGCCTTTCCTTCCAGTTCTCTGCTGCCAATGATTGGAACGAATTGCAAAAATCTCTAAAGCTGGAGTCTTACATCTCCCTCTCTAACTTTAAACATCAGTTGTTTGAGCAGCTTACCGATCACTGTACCTGTACACAGACCATCTGTAAAAAGCACATCCAACTACTTCATCCACATATTATTACTTACTCTCTTGCTATTTTGCACCCCAGTTGCTCTACGTTCACGTCATCATCATTCCAGTATTAATGCAAAATTGTAAATATTTTCACCTCTATGGCCAATTTATTTCATACCTCCCTACTCTTCTACATTTTCACACACTGTACATAGATTTTTCTATTTTTATTTTATTTTGTGTTATTGACTGTACATATGTTTATATGTAACTCTGTGTTATTGTTTTTGTCGCACTGCTTTGCTTTATCTTGTCCAGGTCGCAATTGTAAATGAGAACTTGTTCCCAACTGGCCTACCTGGTTAAATAAAGATGAAATAAAAAATTTAATAAATTAAATAAAGTGTGCCTTGAATTCTAAATAAATCACTGACAGTGTCACCAGCAAAGCACCTCCACACCATCACACCTCTGCCTCCATGCTTTAAGGTGGGAACAACACATGCAGAGATCATCTGTTCACCTACTCTGCGTCTCACAAAGATACGGCAGTTGGAAGCAAAAATCGCAGATTTGAACTCATCAGACCAAAGGACAATTTCCACCGGTCTAATGTCCATTGATCGCGTTTCTTGCCCCAAGCAAGTCTCGTCTTTTTATTTGTGCCCTTTAGTAGTGGTTTCCTTGCAGCAATTCGACCATGAAGGCCGGATTCACGCAGTCTCCTCTGAACAGATGATGTTGACATGTGTCTGTTACTTGAACTCTGTGAAGCATTTATTTGGGCTGCAATTGCTGATGCTTGTAACTCTAATGAACTTATCCTCTGCAGCAGAGATAACTCTGGGTCTTCCTTTCCTGTGGTGGTCCTCATGAGAGCAAGTTTCATCATAGCACTTGGTGGTTTTTGCGACTGCACTTGAAGAAACATTCAAAGTTCTTGAAATGTTCCGTATTGACTGAACTTCATGTCTTAAAGTAATGATGGACTGTCATTTCTCTTTGCTTTTTTGAGCTGTTCTTGCCATAATATGGACTTGGTCTTTTACCAAATAGGGCTATCTTCTGTAAACCACACTTACCTTGGTCACAACTGCTAAGCAAGTGTATGTGACCAATAACATTTGATTTTATTTGAACACAACTGATTGGCTCAAATGCATTAAGAAGGAAAGAAAATCCACAATTTAACTTTGAACAAGGCACACCTGTTAATTTAAATGCATTTCAGACTACTTCATGAAGCTGGTTGAGAGAATGTATGTATATACAGTATATACATATGGTACATGACTATATATCATGTACCATAATCATGTACCATAATATCAAAACGCAATGCAGCACAGTTGATTGTGATTCTGACCATGTAGTAAAAGAGAGGCAAACATTTAGACTTTCACCACCTGTTTGAACAAGCTGTAATAAAGCTAAGAAAAAAAGCACATATTTCACACTATTCAGTTAGACTATATAAGTGAAGCTGAAACCAAAGAGATGATTCAATGTGAAAGTGAAGTACCTCTTCGACAGACATTCTGACAGGTGAAAAACATGACCTGTGTAGAAAATTGCAGAAAAAAGCAACAGACTTTCCAAATAGGAAATCAATATTAGCCCTTGCTACATGTCAATACAGAAATGAAAGTCTGCTAGGTAGCACAAGCTCATCACCCAAGTCTGTCTCTCTCACAAACACACATGCAAACTCTTTCTCTCTCTCCCACACACACATACACACACACACACACACACACACACACACACACACACACACACACACACACACACACACACTCTTCCACACGAGACACAGACACAGACTCTCTTTTTCTCTCTCACATATTACCTTACACACACACACCTAAGCTTACAATGAAAAAAAGGACAAGCCTTATGGTTTCCAAGGTCTCGATTTGTTTACTATGTTACAAGAACAGGTGGATAGAATCGTGAAAAAAGAGAGAGGGTATCCTGAGCTGTATGGGGTTCAAAGCTCATGAATGCATTGCAAATGGCAGCCTATTCCCTAATAGTGCACTTTTGACAAAAGTAGTGCACTATGTAGGGAATATGGTTCCATTTTGGATGCAGACCAAGGCTTGGATTATAAGAGTAAGGACCCCATACTGTGGCTTGACATGGCTACCGGCTTACACTGCATTTTTCTCTGACACTGCCAGCTCACCTTAGGTCAAAAAAGCATGTGATGTCTCCACACACGTGTTGACAGACAAGACTGCAGCTCCGTGTCGACAACAAGCTCCTTCTTCCCAAAGGTTATCTTTCATTATCATGACATTGATGACAAAGTCACAGTCGGTCAGAGGAGAGGTGTTACGCTACGACCTAAGAAGAAGTCACAAACAACAGGGTCTTCACAGGACATGTACAGTTCATCGAGCTAGCATGAAGGTTCACTTCCATTGTATGCACACTGAAAATTCCATCAAAAATATTTCGCACATCTCACCCCAAATGTATGACACATACAACATGTCTGACATTGGTTGGATGATTTGGCCCCTCAACTGCAAGTCCTCTATCATTGTAAATGCATGAAAGATGGGAATGTGTTTTCAGTTCACAGTGCTAGTGCGCAGGTTCCCTTCAGTTCGACACCAAAATAAACATTCCTTAAAGTCTGCAGGTACAGTATAATGTTTTATATCATGTTAGATGCATATATGAAGCCGTTAAAATGTCTTCTGAGACTTGTATTATGTACAGTATATATCTATGTATCAAATGTTCAACTGACTCATAAATGGCTACACATACAAACAGGCTGTGCTCTAAGCTTAAATACTCGTATAATTACCAACGCTATCCCTTAATGATGAATTACTTTTTTTACCTACACATAGCCCTATAATCTCAAAGACAATCTCCTATTATCGCCGATCTTCCACAATAAATTATTCAGAACCTAAGAAAAACCTATATATACATAAGTCATTACTCTCCCTGTGCCCTTAATGAGGGGACATTGTGCAGAGGGCTGGTCTCGGGGCCCGGGTGGATAGTTACCGACCAGCATGAGTTCCATCTTATCCAGGCTCCTGATTAACTCATCGTCTGTCTGTCCACTCAACCCTTAGACATGTGCTTACATGTCATAATCGTCATAATTCTCCTCATCGGGCCCCGGGGCCTCCAGGGTCGCAGGGCTGGGCTTCTCCACCGCAGCTTAGTGATTAGGGGCCTGTTCCCCAGAGAGAGTAATAGTACTGGTTAGTACTGGGTAATTCCTCACCCCTTTAGCTTCACACCACTGTACCACTGTTCCCTTGTATTCATCTATTAAATATAGAATATCAAAAATGTGTAATGAGTGAGTGAGTGTGTGTGTGGGATGTCTGTATAGAGTGGGGGGTGCCCATGTATGTGGTCATGATGGTGGGGGTTTGTGTGCATGGGTAGGGGGGTATTTGGTGTGTGTGTGTTTGCATGCGGAAAGAGAGGGGCGTTCTTGGTAAGGCTTTGTAAGTGTTTCCTTGACGTACACAAGTCAACGTGCAAGTCAGCATACAAGTCCACGTGCCTTCAGTCCAGCACACACCCTCATGAATAATTTAATATTCTCTCATCAATAGACCAGAAAGGAGAGCTCTCAAAATTTCTTATCACCCCATTTCTCAGATTCAAATTCTTTCCTCCTCAAATTTTCAGTTCTCCATAAAAAAAGTTAGTATTTTTCACCAGCTGTGAACATATCTGTCATGAATACCAGACCTGTATTGTTATTCCCCATCCTCCTGCTGCACTGTAAACAGCTGTCAACAGTATTCCTGATTTACTTGTCAAGCGTTTGGAGGGGGGGGTTGGAGGGGGGGGTTGTCTTGCATGTGGCACTGGCACCCCAGGAACGGGTGGGGTTCACAGGAGACAATAAAACCTTGGCTTCCCAGGCTCGGGGGATTCTAGATGGTAAGTAAACACCCAGCTTCCTTAAAATGGGCCGAAAATTAAGAGTGGAAGAGTGTGTGTGCATGCATGTGCTTGCGTGTACGTACGCGCGTGCGTGCGTGCCTGTGTGTGTGTGTGTGTGTGTGTGTGTGTGTGTGTGTGTGTGTGTGTGTGTGTGTGTGTGTGTGTGTGTGTGTGTGTGTGTGCATGTGCGCTGGAGAGATGCTTTCGAGTCATGTTTATATTCATGCATTACCTTGCATCGCGAAGATGAATCCATACAAATATGCATGAACTTGACGTTAAGGAGACGAAAATCGAACGGGCAAATGTGAGAAAGAATTATATGTATGAAAAACATGTGCACACGAACGCACACACACACACACGTTAAAAGTAGACAAGTCTTTAAAAGTATGGGTAACAAAATGTCGGTATTTGTACAGTAATAGTGTTCCTTTTTTTTTTTTTTCTTCATAACCCTCCCCTAATTAGAGAAAACTAATGTACAACAACACATAGGCTTCTACTTCCAGCTAATGCATACTATATACATTTTACTGACACAGTATTTATCTTTTGTTTGTTTTTAGTCCCATCCTTCAGCTACCCTCAACCTCTCCCATCTACCTCTGAAGGCCTTGCAGTTTTGATTTCTATTTGCCGTATATTTTTCAACTGTGCTGTTTCACAAAAGTTCTGAACATATGTACATTTTACGGACACAGTATATTTTACATTAGTTATCTTGTTATTTTTAGTCCCACCCTTCAGCCTCACTCAACCCATCCCATCTATCATTGAACACCATCCAGTTTTGATTTCTATTTGCCATATATTTTTCAACTGTGCTGTGATGTTTCACAAAAGTTCTGAACCTTTCTATTCTCATAGTTTGTAAACATTGTAAATTAAAGATAACACATTTTGCTAAGAGTATTATTATATTATTGATCAATTGACTATGACTTTTCAAATCACCGAGCAGTGCTATTTGCAAAGTTAGCTCCAGGTAAACATTGCAATTTTTCAGCCATTCCTGAACCGACGACAAGTTACATATGGACAGTACCAAAATAAATGATCTAATGGTTCTGTCTCTTCGCCGCATTCACTCTACTTATTTTCTTAATACTATTAGACCGTTAACCATGATAAAAGAAAAGAACCTCCTAACTCTTAATTTCTCTCCTTTTGTCTCACTCAGCCTTCAAATCTCCACATCCATCTTACCTTCTCTGTTCCACTATCTTTTTCTTTATCAATCTCGCTCTCCCTCACTCACACTTTATATAATTTAACAAAGTACACATCGATCAACAACAGACAATAATAGACAGCTTATTTTCATCGGTAACTAAAAACAAACAATGTTTCTCACTCTACCCCATCAACCATACCCCCCAACCCCCATTCTCTCTCTCTCTGTCACACATCATTGTTGTCCACTCTAAATGATTCTAAATGATGAGTCGTACGGGCGGCCACATTATCCATCATTAGCAAACACTCCAACGACACTGTTCTGTTATCTTCCGGTAATCGAGAGTGTCAGGCAGTGACGCACCTCACAGAATTACAACCATAAATGCACCAGCAATTAACGTCCACACAAGTGGTGTGCTTACATGACACCTCAGTCACAGATAACATTAATGGAAAACGCACTTTGAAAATAGAGCTTTTCCATCAATTATGTAATATATTGTTGAACATAATATACTCTATGGGCATACCGCTGAAATAGCACTGCTATTTTTTTTCTGGTGTACTGTATATTTTACTGTACTGTGCAATGTATGGTCATGTATGCCTATGTGTGTCTGTCATGTTACGCCTATAAAGACTCTATAATTATCTCATATCTATCTTTTGACCTGACAATATTGTAGAAATGTATATGAATAGCTCATAAGTACTTCCCTATAAAAAAAAATGGAATTCAAGATTGAATGAATTTCTCCATTGTACAATTTCATGAAATCAGATAAGTACATCGATGAAGAGACAGAAAACAACAATCAAACCAGAACAATATCCATTCCATCTCATCAGCATCACTTTGGGCATCTGCAGCCCAGCTCCATCTATGGAGGACTGGACATTGACATGTGTCAGGTGCCGACTGACTCCCTGTCGATGCGCTCACTGACCAGAAAGGTCTCCCACTATCAGGGGACCACTGCAAAAAACTTAGCGCTAAAAGTCAATCAAATTAGCTCCTTCCAGCCCACTAACTTATGAACCGAGGGGCTGCAGCCAGAACTACCACCCAACGGTTATGGGATCTAGGAGGGCACCCTATGGGTAAGAATGAGGCTAGCAGAGCCTATAGCATTGATGAACATGGAGGAAATTAGCAGCACTGTTGAATAGTCTTTGAATAAAGAAAAGCAAAACTATAGGAGTTTGTCAAGAGAAGAGTCAAAATTATTTTACTTTCAGTGGAAAAGAACTATGACTTTTGAATGAAATGTTATTATCTAACTTGGGGCTGCTGCTGTTTTGCATGTGAAACAGGCACAATCAGACATTGGTTGCTCCCCCCATTGTGTTTCTGTAGTCTCTGCAGGTGAGTGAATTCCTCTGGGGAGGACCAGACAATGGAAATCATATTTAGATCAGAGTAGTTACTTACTGCATATGATTCTGCATTACAGGGAATGCTGCAGGGGTGAATCATTGTACTGCTCCATGTGTCTTATTGTAAGAACCTGTGGAGGACAGACACCTTGTCTGTTTTGATGTGTCCAGACTCTTTAAGATATCAGATGGCAACACACATTGATGTCACATCAAATTGAACAAGATTTCCAAAGTAAAAGGAACTATTACTCTGCAAAGCTTTTCTCCCGTCTTCTGTTTGAGAAGAGGACTGATGCCAGAGGTTGTCTGTAAAACATATCATCAAATCAATAAACAGATTTTTCTTGAAGAAATAAGCAGACGACAGAGGGTTGGAGGGTTTTGGGTGGGGGTGGGAGGGGGCGGGTGGTAGGGTGCCATCAGTCACTGAGTGTCAAGTCTAATAAATCTATTTGAATGCGAGCAGTAAGTTTTGTTTCCCTTATAATTGTTGAAATGAACGTGGCTGACGGCAGGGGAGGAGAACACAATGTTCAGGCGAGTCCAAACGGTACAGTATTTTTTTCTAAAGGCTGACCAAACATTTTCAGAGGGGGGGGGGGGGCTCAACAAAGCACAGTAGAGAAGGATTGATTGCCGGTTAGCAGAATAAAAATATATATATAGTCACACTTGACTGCGATATGTAGATCTGAATGTAAGTTGCTCTGGATAAGAGTGTCTTCTAAATGACTAAAATGTAAATGTAAATATAAAAAATAAAAAATGTTTATAAGATTGTCATTACATCTAACAGGTTGCCATTGCAAGCGCCAAATTTCTGTCTAACCTGAATGAGGTATTTTTTGCAGTCTTGCCAAACAGCAAACAACTCCGATTTGATCATTGGTTCATATCTCTATTGTTCATTTGCCAACTCTCTGTATTTTGAATTAGTTTCTTCCTTATATTGATTGAAATGCAAAGTGACATTTGTGAAGTAGCAACCAAATTTGTATTTGTAAAAATAGACCCCAAAATAATTCCTAACAATACAAAAATAAAAACATGTACAAAAAAAAACCTGAATGTTTTATAATAGAGTGAAGACAACAAAGACAACACCATGGGTAGGTCTGTATCATAACCTCCCTGGGTCCCTATAAAACACAGAGCAACCAGAGGCCATAGTCACCGCACTGCTCCCTGTTCCTGGGGGCACAATGCTGCGCTCTTTGAAGATCAAAGACGCTGAGGTGGAACACCATGTTTAGAGGTGCTGGAAAATTTGTGTGGTGTGTGTGTGTGTGTGTGTGTGTGTGTGTGTGTGTGTGTGTGTGTGTGTGTGTGTGTGTGTGTGTGTGTGTGTGTGTGTGTGTGTGTGTGTGTGTGTGTGTGTGTGTGTGTGTGTGTGTGTGTTGAAGGGGTAGCGTAGTGGGGGAGATAAATTAGATAAACCCCTGCCATTTTGTCTCAGGGCTATTGGCCTTCCCTATGAGCTCTAACTCAAACTACAACTAAAAAATCTTTACTATCTTCACCTAACAAGCAATAGCTTTCACTATTCAGCTATGCTTTAATAGCTTGTGGTATTTAAGGAATATAAAAATCTAAATCTTTCTCTAAGTGTATCGCTCTTGAATTACCGTTGTTTAGCATCCAATCAATGAATAACAAAGGCGTTTGGTTAAAAATTTCTGCAACCTTTCCTTCCGATTATTCCTGACCTTTTGACAGATGAACAGTATACTCTTTGATGCCCCACCTGCTCATGTCCAGAAGGGGCCTGGCTGCCCCTCAGAAAATACCTAATATTCAGAGCATATTTTCCATAATGGCAATGAAGCATAATTGGCAAGGTGTTGTGTTGGGAGTCATAATGAGCACTATAGCACAAACGAGTCAGCGGGTGGAAAAATGCAGAGTTTTGCGAGCAGGATTAGTCCGAATTCTTCTCCTGGCACTTCGCTTGAAGGCCCACAACAAAAAGCCCACCTCAATCCACCTCGAGTGTGCCATTTTACTCTGCGCCTCTCCCACTTTATATTTCTCTCCCTCCACGAGAGGACAGCCATGCCAGGCCTTTCTGCATGAAAGGTAGAGTGTTTGGCTTTTGAGGCTATTTGTGCGATTGACTCTGCCGTGTTTGTGTCCGGTGGGAGGCGCCTGCGCCAGTTTCCTTGCAGGAGTAGGGAGTTTTGTTTGTTTCTGCATGATGCCAGGAGAAGTGACAGCCATTCCGGTTCTTTCACAGACACACATTCATCTGTGTGAGAAAGGCAACCGCTGAGCCAAGATGAAAGGACACAGGGGCTGAGTTACACAGGAAGGCAGACTGTACATATACTTCCATATAAACACTACACAAGCCATGTCAAAGGGACAGAGGGAGAGGGAGAGGGAGAGGGAGAGGGAGTCCCCAACCAAGGAAGGCCTACAGCGGCATCTAGGACTTCTGCACAGATTCTGTCAGACCTGACCCCTGACAATACATCTCAGTAAGACAAAAAATAATGTTGTTCCAAATCAGGTCCAATTGCCAGCACCACAAATACTGCCCTAGATCACACAAAAAACTATATCTACCTCTGCCTAAACATCAGCACCACAGGTAACCGATCTGAGAAACAAGGCAAGGGCCTTCTATGTCATCAAAAGGAACATAAAATTCGACATACCAATTAGGATCTGGCAAAAAATACTTGAATCAGCTATAGAACCCATTGCTCTTTATTGTTGTGAGGTCTGGGGTCTGCTCACCAACCAAGAATTCACAAAATGGGACAAACACCAAATTTAAACTCTGCATGCAGAATTTTGCAACAATATCCCCAGTGTGCAATGTAAAACACCAAATAATGCATGCAGAGCAGAGCAGAATTAGACCGATACCTGCTAATTATAAAAATCCAGAAAAGAGCCTTTACATTCTACAACCACCTAAAAGGAAGTGATTCCCTAACCTTCCATAATAAAGACATCACCTACAGAGAGATGAACCTGGAGGAGAGTCCCCTAAGCAAGCTGGTCCCGGGGCTCTGTTCACAAACACAAACAGACCCCACACTGAGCCCCAGGTTAGCAACACAATTAGACCCAACCAAATCATGAGAAATTACATTTTATTTGTCACATGCGCCGAATACAACAAGTGTAGACCTTACCTTGAAATGCTTACTTTACAAGCCCTTAACAAACAAATGCTGTTCAAGAAAGAGTTAAGAAAATATTTACTAAATAGCCTAAAGTAAAAACAGCAAAATTCAAATAAAAAGTAACAGAATAAAAATAATGAGGCTATATACAGGGGTTACCATTACCGAGTCAATGTGCGGGGGGGTACAGGTTAGTCAAGTTATATTGTACATGTAGGTAGAGTGACTATGCATAGATAATAAACAGCGAGAAGCAGCAGCGTAAAAACAAAGGGGGGGCGTGTCAATGTAAAAGGTCCAGTGGACATTTGATTAATAGTTCAGCAGTCTTATGACTTGCAGGTGGAAGCTGTTAAGGAGCCTTTGGACCTAGACTTGTCCCTCCGGTACCGCTTGCCGTGCGGAAGCAGAGAGAACAGTCTATGACTTGGGTGACTGGAGTTTTTGATTTTTTTTGTTGCCTTCCTAGGGTCTATTTTTCTCCACTTCTTGTCGACTGACGTGCCCAAAGTAAACTGCCTGTTACTCAGGCCAAGAAGCCAGGATATGCATATAATTGGATAGAAAACACTTTGACGTTTGTAGAAATGTTAAAATAATGTAAGAGAGTATAACACAATTGGTATGGTAGGAGAAAAAAACAACTGGAAAAAAAAATTGAGAGCCCATGCTCTTTCAATGGAAAACTATGGGTCCTATGGAATTCTAGCTCCCAGATTGCAATTCCTATGGCTTCCACTAGATGCCAACAGTCTTTGTTCAAAGTTTCAGGCTTGTTTCTTCCCAAACGAGGAAGAATTTTGAGTTTTGGCACTGGGAGTCAGAGTTGTAAATCAGTGTGTGAGAGCGCGACGAAGAGGGCGCGCACTTGCTAATTTTACTTTCCATTGAACATACTTCTTTCCGTAATAAATTTTATAGTTAAATTTTAGGGTACCTGAGGTATAATAGAAACGTATTTTGACTGGTTTTAAGAAAGTTTAGCGGTAGCTTTTTAAAAACCTTTCTCTGCATGTTGAAAGAGTGGATTACTGACATCGATGGCGCCAACCCTCACAGACATTTTGGGATATAAAAGAAGGATTTTATATAACAATCGACCATGCATGTTGTAGCTGGGACCCTTGGGATTGCAAATCAGAAGAAGATTTTCAAAAGTAAGTGAATATTTCATCGTTATTTGTGATTTTACGAAGCCTATGCTGGTTTAAAAATATTTTGATGTGGGGCGCCGTCCTCAGACAATCGCATGGCATCCTTTCGCTGTAAAGCCTATTGTAAGCTTTTAACCAATATAAGACACTTGTATGTACAGTTGAAGTCAGAAGATTACATACACCTTAGCCAAATATGTTTAAACTCAGTTTTTCACAATTCCTGACATTTAATCAGAGTAAAAATTCCCTTTCTCAGGTCAGTTAGGATCACAACTTTATTTTAAGAATATGAAATGTCAGAATAATAGTAGAGAGAATTATTTATTTCAGCTTTTATTTCATTCATCACATTCCCAGTGGGTCAGAAGTGTACATACACTCAATTAGTATTTGGTAGCATTGCCTTTAAATGCTTAAACTTGGGTCAAACGTTTCGGGTGGCGTCCCACAAGCTTTCCACAATAAATTGGGTGAACTTTGGCCCATTGCTCCTGACAGAGCTGGTGTAAATGAGTCAGGTTTGTAGGCCTCCTTGCTCGCACACGCTTTTTCAGTTCTGCCCACAAATTTTCTATAGGATTGAGGTCAGGGCTTTGTGATGGCCACTCCAATACCTTGACTTTTTTGGCCTTAAGCCATTTTGCTACAACTTTGGAAGTATGCTTAGGGTCATTGCCATTTGGAAGACCCATTTGCGACCAAGCTTTAAGTTCCTGACTGATGTCTTGAGATGTTGCTTCAATATATCCACATGATTTTCCTGCCTTATGATGCTATCTATTTTGTGGAGTGCACCAGTCCCTCCTGCAGCAAAGCACCCCCACAACATGATGCTGCCACCCCCGTCCTTCACGGATGGGATGGTGTTCTTCGGCTTGCAAGCGTCCCCCTTTTTCCTCCAAACATAATGATGGTCATTATGGCCAAGCAGTTCTATTTTTGTTACATCAGACCAGAGGACATTTCTCCAAAAAGTACAATCTTTGTCCCCGTGTGCAGTTGTAAACCGTAGTCTGGCTTTTTTATGGCGGTTTTGGAGCAGCGGCTTCTTCCTTGCTGAGCGGCCTTTCAGGTTACGTCGACATAGGACTCGTTGTACTGTGGACATAGATACTTTTGTAACTGTTTCCTCCAGCATATTCACAAGGTCCTTTACTGTTGTCATGGGATTGATTTGCACTTCTCTCACCAAAGTACGTTCATCTCTAGGAGACAGAACGCGTCTCCTTCCTGAGCATTATGATGGCTGTGTGGTCCGATGATGTTTATACTTGCATACTATTGTTTGTACAGATGAACGTGGTACCTTCAGGTGTTTGGAAATTGCTCCCAAGGATGAACCAGACTTGTGAAGGTCTACAATTTTTTTCTGAGGTCTTGGCTGATTACTTTTGATTTTGCCATGATGTCAAGCAGAGGCACTGAGTTTGAAGGTAGGCCTTGAAATACATCCACAGGTACACCTCCAATTGACTCGTATGATGTCAATTAGCCTATCAGAAGCTTCTAAAGCCATGACATAATTTTCTGAAATTTTCCAAGCTGTTTAAAGGCACAGTCAACTTAGTGTATGTAAAGTTCTGACCTGCTGGAATTGTGATACAGTGATTTGGAGTGGGTCTAGGGTTTCCAGGGTGATGGTGTTGATGTGAGCCATGACCAGCCATTCAAAGCACTTCATGGCTACCGACGTGAGTGCTATGGGCCGGTAATCATTTAGGCATGTTACATACGCTTCCTTGGGCACAGAGACTATGGTGGTCTGCTTGAAACATGAAGGTATTACAGACTCAGAGGTTGAACATGTCAGTAAAGACACTTGCCAGTTGGTTTATGCATGCTTTGAGTACACGTCCTGGTAATCTGTCTGGCCCCGCGGTTTTGTGAATGTTGACCTATTTAAAGGTCTTGCTCACATCAGCTAATGAGAGCGTGATCACACAGTCGTCCGGAACGGCTGGTGCTCTCATGCATATTTCAGTGTTGCTTCTTGAAGCAAGCATAAACGTAATTTAGCTAGTCTGGTAGGCTAACGTAACTGGGCAGCTCGCGGATGGGTTTCCCTTGCCAATATAAACATGCCAATGTTTCCCATGCCAATACAGCCCTTAAATAGAAATTGAATTGAGAGAGACCAGACAAGCATTTTTGTATTGTACATATGGTGTCAGGGTACCCTTAATCATGGTAATACAGTATTACAATAAATTGCCCATAGTCAATCACAACAGCTAATGGCAACTGATCCCATTGACAATAGCATTATAACTGTAATTATAAACCACGTGGTTGGAGCCCTGAATGCTGATTGGCTGAAAGCTGTGGTATATCAGACTGTATACCACAGGTATGACAAAACATTTATTTTTACTCATTTAATTACATTGGAAACCAGTTTATAGTAGCAAAATGGCACCTCTGGGGTTTGTGGTATATGGCCAATATACCACGGTTCAGGGCTGTATCCAGGCTCTCCACATTGAGTCGTATGTAAGAACAATCGATATACCCCACCCCCTTGGGCCTTATTGCAATTGCCTTTGAACGGGTATGTTCACCGGTTTCACAAGGTCCTTTACTGGCGCACCGGTTTGTGTCAAGAACTGCAACTCTGCTGGGTTTTTCATACTCAACAGTACCCTGTGTCTATCAAGAATGGTCCACCTCCCAAATGACATCCAGCCAACTTGACCCAACTGTGGGAAGCATTGGGGTCAATATGGGCCAGCATCTCTGTGGAACCCTTTCGACACCTTGTAGAGTCCATGCCCTGGAGAATTGAGGTTGTTCTGAGGCCAAAAGGGGGGACTTAATATTAGGAAAGTGTTCCTAATGTTTGGTATACTCAGTGTACATGTTCAACTGTGTTAATAAATTAGGAAAACAATTCAATAATTCAACACTGTAAAATGTATTCCAACAATGAAATGGCATAATTGCCTTTGTGCCCATCAAACAATGTCGGTCTACTGCTGATTATATTGTGAAAATTGACTCCTGACGCATGTGTCAAGAAGCGATCTCTCTCCATATTACATGCTGAATGTGTCATGGTAATCCATGAAGTGTAAGGGAATTATAAAGGTAGGCCAAATCATTACTGTTATTACCCGAGTACAAATCAAATCAGGCCATGCAATGCCCCCCAGGTTTTGGACCTTGTTCTTTTGATAATGTTGAATGCAGCTAGGCCTTCATTAATATTGATAGTACTCAAACCATTTTATTGTCCATTACAAAGGTGGATGTTTACAGCTAAGGTATGCTACTGTTTCATCTGCACAAGATTTCAATGACACTTTACTAACAACCCGATAGACAAGCTTGTTTTTTATCACTTCCAAAACAACCTTGCACAAGATTTATGTCATATATAATCATGTAGACTATGTTAAGTATTTTTGTTCTCTCTCCATCTTACTGAGCATGAACACAGGCGTGCATAAGATAAAAACATATATTTTAAGAGTTGTTGCCTCGCAAAATAGCCTACCATGTGATGTCCTTGCTCACCTTGGAGACATGTCCACCAATTGACAAGCAACTCCACCCCTTCCAAAACTACCTTGCACAAGATTTATGTAATATATAATCATGTAGACTATGTTAAGTATTTTTGTTCTCTCTCCATCTTACTGAGCATGAACACAGGCGTGCATAAGATAAAAACATATATTTTAAGAGTTGTTGCCTCGCAAAATAGCCTACCATGTGATGTTCTTGCTCACCTTGGAGACATGTCCACCAATTGACAAGCAACTCCACCCCTGACGTTGACTTGAGGATGACTTGGATGATTGCCTTCTCTTCTGGTGCACTGGCTCAGAAAACACACGGGCTATTCTACACTTGCTAATAAACATGAAAAACTAAAATATTAAATACGTGATAATCATTAGAGTATATTAACTCATTTTACGACTTCTGAATTGAGAACGATAGTTCCTAACACCTCAATTTTGTAAATTATGCATTATTATGTGACAATTTATTCAACAATTCAATTAATTATTTTTGCATTTAATGAGTGACAAAAACAGTATTGACGTTGATATATTTGACAAAGTCACAAATTTGAAAATGCCACACCATGCCACATTCTCTCAAGCATATTTTATTTATTTGTACCGTTATTTATCTAGGCAAGTCAGTTAAGAACAAATTCTTATTTACAATGAGCCTACACCTGCCAATCCCGGACGACGCTGGGCAAATTGTCATTCCCAATCCAGTCCGGTTGTGATACAGCCTGGATTCGAACCAGCACTGAGATGCAGTGCCTTAGACCGCTGCGCCACTCGGGATCATATGATGCTGACCAAAAGCAAACATCCTGTAGTGCATGTATTTGGCTAACTGGTAAAGGACTATATTAGGCAAACTATGATTCATATAAGTGAGGAAAAAAATATATTGCCTATACCTAGGAGGGAAAATACTGTGTTATAGCCTAGTAACAACACATGTGGTGCTAGCATATAGGCCTATTCTACTACGGTGTCGAAGGTGATCTGATGGCTGTGCATATACGGGTTAATTTACAATGTGGATTCAAAAGATGCTCGCTTTAAAAACAATTTCAACCATGGGAATAGTTTTTTTGTCAGTTATTAAACGTTGTATTCATACGGTTTGACATCGACATTTTTTCTATAAACGAATTGACATTCAAATTAAGAATAAAGGCGGAGATGAACCCTATAATACCTTTGAGGCGTCCTAAAAAAAATCCACATAATGGTAAAGAAAGCAAGATCTGATGCTTTTACATTAGTTTTACCCGAACAATTATCGTACCTGGGTTACCTAAATAGCCTACTTAAAAAAGACGAACTAATTGTAAAATGCAACAGGATTTACAGGTAAAACAGCCCACGATCTATCTTCATCACAAAACATAATGCCGTAAAATATACCTACTTTCCATATTGGTTGTAGTTATTATTAGAATCAACGCATAGTTATAGGCATATGTACATTTTTGACAAAATGGTTAATGAACTTGAACAAGGTACTCCATTTGTTCACACTGTATATAGATTTTTCTATTGTGTTATTGACTGTGCTTTTGTTTATCCCACGTGTAACTCTGTGTTGTTGTTTTTGTCGCACTGCTTTGCTTTATCTTGGCCAGGTCGCATTTGTAAATGAGAACTTGTTCTCAACTGGCCTTTCTGGTTAAATAAAGGTGAAATAAAATACAATTTTAAAAAAGGCCTGTGGGTATTTCGTTTGATCCACTAATCTCAGCATTCATTGTTGATGGTTATGCCTATCTATGGGTTTATAAGTATATAGGCCTATTAGTTCACAAAAAAATAGGACATCTAATTCAATCCAAAAACCAACTGAGTGTACGATTTTAGTAGGCTAGGTCAATGCAAATACGGTTAAAAAATATGAATATGCCTATTGAAATGTTGGCATGGTGCGTACAAGAAAGATTGACACACATAGTCGTGAGTTTATTTCACTTCAAACTTGAGTCAACTTTTATGTTACATTTTAAGTAAATTGTTCATCATTTTACAGAATATGTGTTTTAGAACATAGCTCCAAAGGCCAAAAAAGCCTAGGTGTGTGGCAACTCAATTGCCGTGACTATATAGAGATATGACAAACCAAGACGTGGTGGTAGCTCCTGTGGATAATGTGAAAATATGACTGACGTTTCTTTGGTTTAATGCCTGTCTAACAGTACACGCGTTACTCAGGTAGCCTATTTGGGCTAAAGTAAATGTAAATAAAATATATATATGGTTTCATATTTCCCGATAATTCCTATTTCTTTACATATCCTATCTCAATGGTAATTTGAGGGCTATGGAAAGTAGGCCAATTGAAATATTAATCGTAGCATTGGACATGTGATAACAGTTTCTTTCAATATGATTAATACAATTATTTCGGTAAAAAAGCAGGTAGTCCTACTAAGTCTGTAAGTACCAAGGCTATGATTAACAGCTAATTAAGTTCATTAGTGCTATGTAAAGCGATTCGATAAATGCTCATATCTATAACACAATGAGCGTTTACTGAACAATGTCCCAGAATACATTTTCATCATGAACCTAATGCCATTCCACAAAGTCATGTTGTGTGTGTTTTTACTAAAAGTGGCATTCTACTCCTCCCATCCTCATTGACTGTACCTGGAGCAGAGGCATGAGCAAATGCATAACCATATTACTTAAAGCAGTTATCCATTATATGGCTAGCCACGCTAGCCTCGCCCTCATGTCCGTGCAAGAAAGCAAACTAGGTAGTGCTAGGTATCAACAGCCAATCCAGTAGGGCCAAGAAACTATAGTGAGCTTCGATTGGTACATGACAAAAGTTCAGCTTTCCCCAACTTTGGTCCCGCCCGGTTCACGCTCCCTCGCCCATGCTTGCATCGCCCAATTGTCCCCAGCCCACTTCTCTTCCCTTCATTGAAAATTAATGGGGTTCTGTTGTTTCATCGCCCCCAACATGCTAGATGGATTTCTGCCATTGCAACAAACACCCTCCTACCTCCTCCTTGCAAACACACACACTCTCTCTCACCCACATCTGCTATACCACCCCCTTTCTCTATCTCTCTCTCGCTATATATATATTAATACAACCTTAGTTTCAATCAATAGATTTATATCGACTTCAGCTGCTCTCAATGTTCTATCAATGGTCTATTTTCATTTTGAGAAATTGTGTTATATATATTTGTATTTGTATAGTTTATGTAAAGTCCTGAAGACGTTTACTCTAAACTCTGAATAAACTTGTTTATTGAATGTTGAAATAATGTTTAAAATGCATCATTAGCCTATACACCTCATACGAATTACAGATTAGCCTAGAGCAAGGGCAAGTGACGCCAAAACGAAATCAAAACATGCACCGCTGCACATCGACTGGTACCCCGTGTATATAGCCAAGTTATCGTTAATCATTGCGTATTTATTCATAGTGTTATTATTTTTCCATTATTTGTATATTTTTCTCTCTGCATTGTTTGGAAGTAGTCTAAGTATTTCACTGTTAGTATACATACACCTGTTGTTTGCGAAGCATATGACAAATAAAATTAGATTTTGATTGATTTGAATTTCTCTATCAATATCATCTTACAGTAATTATCTTTAAAGAAAAATAGTTTCCTATTTTCTCCCAGCTCATCCTTCTCCAATGTGGATCAATATCAGAGCAGCATGTGTGGAGGAAGCAGCATCGACGCGCTGCGTGGGACTGAACTTTGACCTTTTCCCACTCAGCACAGGTCATATCATCCTCTGAGAGAGGTCACAGCACCTGCTCGGCCAGTGAGAAATGCCGCACTTCTGTCCCACGCATGAACTGGCATTAGCAGGTACAGTAGCTACTCAAAATGTATCGATGAAATAGCTTTGGGAATCATTAAAAAAAATGTATATTGAATCAGGACATTAGTTCACTCTATGGCCTATAGCAGGGGTATTCGACTCTTACCCTACGAGGTCCAGAGCCTGCTGGTGTTCTGTCCTAACTGATCATTCATTGCACACATCTGGTGTCCCAGATCTAAATCAGTCCCCGGAATTCAGTTTGAGGGGACTATAGCAAGGCTATGTAGAGACATGTCTAAGACACCTGAACACCAAACTCTGTTAAAATCAATTATTTAACTGAGCTGGAATGGGGTATAGGACTAGGGAGGAACATTGTTGCACTGCCGAGATATGTAAGCGAGCTATGCAAGCAGCCTTCATTATATGTCACAGATCATTCTAGGTACATCTATGAAAGTATAGCCTGCACTCTTAGAGGAAAAGGTTCTGGATAAAACCAAAAAGGTTCTATGTGTGCTTCATATATGGCACCCCTTAAGGTTATATGCTGAGTGTACAAAATATTTGGCCCACCTTCCTAATATTGAGTTGCACCCCTTTTGCCCTCAGGCCAGCCTCAATTCATAAGGTAATGGACTCTACAAGATGTTGAAAGCTTCCACAGGGATGCTGGCCCATGTTGACTAAAATACTTCCCACAGTCGTGTCAAGTTGGCTGGATGTTCTCTGGGTGTTGGAACATTCGTGATACACACCGGAAACTGTTGGGTGTGAAAACCCCAGCAGCGTTGTAGTTCTTGACACACTCAAACCAGTGCGCCTGGCACTCAAATATTTTGTCACAACATACACAATCCATGTCTCAATTATCTCAAGGCCTAAAAATCATTATTTAACCTGTATCCACCCATTCATCTACACTGATTGACGTGGATTTAACAAGTGACATCAATAAGGAATCATAGCTTTCACCTGGTCAGTCTGTCATGAAAAGAGCATGTGTTCCTAATGTTTGTACACTCAGTGTATATAGAACCGAAATTGGTTCCATTTAGAACCCCGTATGGAACCAATTTGGTTCAGTGAAGAAGAACCCCTGGGGTACTGATCAAAGAACCTTACAAAATGGTTCTATATAGAACATTTAGGGGTGCCATATAGAACTCTTTATGGATCTATCCAGAACATGTTTTTTTCTAAAAGTGTGGAGAATTCACATCGTCTCAGAAAGAGAAGCTACCTCAGATACTCGCCAACTGCATCAATACGCACTCGGTTATTCTCATGACATGGCGTTCGATTTTTGTCTTGTGGCCAACCCCTTCCCTAAGGCATCATCACTATATTTAATTTTCTACGGACAAAAGCCTGTATGCCAGTATGGTCATTGGTGGGTGCCAGTATGGTCATTGGTGGGTGGGCAAAAACATCATACATGAAGTGTAATAAAAGCCTACATGTTTAGGCTATGATGAACGAGTGCAAATACTGAGGAAAGACAGGACAAAACACTCGAAATGCGCAATGTGAACCCGCTCAGATTTCCAACGAACCCACCTCGAGGCTACAAGCCCGCTGTTGAAAAGAACATGTTGCATCCGGCTCCTTTTTTAAACTATATCCATGTATTGTGTAATAACAATAAACAATGTTGTTTTTTGTCAGTAGCGAGAAATATTTAGCGTTTTCTAGTCGACGGTGGTTTTATTGAATATGACAACTATTTGAATATTGTTTTTTCCAGGGGTACTTTGTATGTCTAAACATCACTTGCTTAGGTCTACACACCATGTATAAAAGGGATGCAATTTGGCTGTGTTAAACCAGAGCCGTATATTAATCGCAGTTTTGATAATCCAGGCCTTCCAAATATTCTGTAACCTAGAATCCCCTCTCTCTGTTTTATTTACAGATGGCGGAAACCACTCAAATCGTCTCAAATAGCTTAGGCCTACTGTCAACCTGTGTTGCCGAAACAATACAAAATACTCACTATTCCAGAAAACAAGAGTCTCAGTCTAAGAAAGTATTCACAAGTGGTTGAAATAGATCAATACAATTGCATTAATTATAGGGCCACACATGCTCACCTCTAGCCTAACCGTGTCTCGGTATACAGAAGGCTCGAGCCCCGCTCAGGGCCGAGTCAAGTCCAAGTTCAAGGCTGCTCTGACAGCGCAACCCCTCTGTCTTCCCTCAAGTGCCCGGGATGGGGGAGGGGATTTTCTACTGTGTTTACGGCAGTGCAGGGTTCTCTCTACCAAACATAAAGCCTGTGACAAAACGGTTAAAAGATACTGCCGTTTAATGAAACTCAAATTGAAATTGCCAGTCATTGCCAGGTGTTAAATAAAACAATTATATTGAATTTGGATGCATGGGCGATTCTATATGGTGGAGTTATAAATTAGCCTGCATAACATGCGGGTTCGAGTAGCCTGATTTAGAGTCTTTTTACTTTCAAGTAGACATACATTTTAGTTGAGTTTACAATTTGGCCTAGCATGCATAAATAAACCTCAGCCACAATGTTTGTTTTGTGACCAGCGAGATGGTTTGGTTCGGCCTAGTCTACGCGTTAATCTTGCAATTTTAATTTAGCCCGCCATATTGAAAATGCAAGCCACATTAGCAGGAGTTGCAGACCATGCATGTTCATAAAAAATCAATTACAGGCCATGACTAATGCATAAGACCTGGTGCTATAGAGCTGACGGGTTTTTAAGAGGTAAACTCCAACATTTGGGAATGATCTGAGGGCATAAAGAAACAATATCCTAAGAAATACTTGTTTCAACACTGAAGCAGAATGTAATTTACATAGTGCAGATAACCCATATCCTCATAGCATGCATGCTCTAACTGACCTAATGTGGGGCATAGCCTGCTTTGAAAATAGGTCTCATATGAAAAAGCTGATCTGAAATGACCCGCCAAAGAAACAGCTTCGGGCACCAGTAGAGTGCACTGTTAAAAAATTTTTTTAAATCCTGTTGTTTTTTATGGTAATTTACTGTCAGTCACTTACCTTTAAGTTACAGTCAAAAATTAATTTAAAAAAAGGTAAACTATGTTACAATAAATTCCAAATACATTTTGGTTTAACAGTGCATTACTGTAAAATGTTCACAGTTTTTTGCCAGTAATTAACCATAAAAACCATAACCATAAAAACAACAGGATTTTTTTAGTGTGCCTATTCTGGGTATGAAGACATCAAGAGAGGGAAATGTTTTTTTAACACTTGCAACACTTTTATTATATTTGTATGCAGTAAAATTCTTATCACAATAATGAAGAAAACACCTCTTTAACTTTGAACAAAAGCACATAACAAAACAACTGCCCCTGTTTAGCTCATAATTGTACATATTTATAGTAAAGAAACATTCTTTATAAATATTGTTTAATTTGTAGTAAATACCATAATTTAATTACAAACGGATAAATATGGCAGTAGATATTTACAAAAGGAAGGATGTAAATTACAGAAAATCCAACGGTACAACGTCTAATCTTCCAGATAGCATTTCACAATTAAAAACTTGCAAAGCACAAAACATCACAAGTTAAGCCCAGCAAACTAAAATATAAGCCAACATTCACAAGCAAAATATGGTGGACTGTTTGAGTTAAGTGTTAACTTTGGCACTCTTTCCAGTTTATAGATGTTTAGTATAGTTACAATCAATTTGCCTTAGGATCACAATATTTAACATCATAATACAACTTGAATCGTAACATGTGCACTAAAAGTCCAGTTAGAGAAATAGCTACCATTGAAGGAACATCTATACACCACAGAACGACAAAAATCTATCACAACCAATGGGAAAGAGGGAGTGTAATAATTATTTACAAATATATTGAATGCTCCTTGAACATATTACATATTTTCTTCTGTTGGTAAGTGAGTTCTCTTCCCTGGTGGTTTTAAATCTATTCATATGCTTTTGAAGCGTTCATAGTATTCATGCTCTCCTCCGTGCATGAGTGTCCAAATCTCCCGCGCTGGTTGGGGTTCTGAGCAATGGTTCTGTTATTCGCTGTTCGGTTCGGTCCTAAACATACCATTCACTGAAATTAGACGATAGGCTGCTGTGACCGTTGTTGTTGTTGTGGACTGCGGACGCGGGTGAAAGATTGTTGTTGCTTTGGGTCTCGGTGGTGGGGGAGATTAAGCCGGGCGGTGTGGATGACTCGTAACCAGAACTGGCTGCAGGCGAGGAGTCGGACGCTGGAGGGGGGGCCGCTTCGTGGACCTGGAAAAAGTGCAGGTACTATTTGTATATGATATCATGATGAGACATTGTGAAGTATGACTTCAACGTGCTTCAGGAATGATGGGGAAGGCAATTGTGTAGGCCTAAATAACAGAGGAAAACCAAATCCTAAGCACGCAAAACACAGACGTAAACAAGCCTTAGGCTACGTGTTAATATCAGCTGGAAAGTGAAAGACAAAGTCCATTTACCTTCATGTGTTTTCGCAGAGAGCTGGGATGTGTGTAGGACTTGTCACACATTTTGCAAAGATATGGTTTGTCAGACGTGTGGACATGCATGTGCTTCTTTCGGTCACTGCTGTTGGCAAACCGCCTGTCACAGCCTTCAAACTCACACTGGAATGGTTTCTCTCCTGCATAAAAATAGGGATAAAACAGACACGTTAGATCCAGTTCCTCAGCAAAAGCCTACAAAACGACTATGCCTTCTTAGGCCTAATACTATACGAGTTGCGTTCAATAACATGGCCATTCAACCACGAGTAGCGGGTTAAGTCATATAGCTATTCGTCAAAGTTAGTGAATGCAGTGGTGCTCACACATGCCTTCTATTCGGTTAAATCTCAGTTGTATCACCAACTTAATTTAAAGAGGGTTAACTTCATTTGTGGGACCAGACGTTTTCTCTTTTATGCAGGAAATTGTGGGTTTTAAGAAATAGTAAAACATTTAGGCCTATGGCTATTTGTTTTGAATCACAGCAATTGAATGTAAGTAGTATGTAAAATTACTTAAGAATATTTATTTAATATCCAACTTCAAAAATGAAATGCAAAATTGCTTAATTAGGCTCCAGGATGACTTAAATGTATATAATCAAAACGTCCCATGTGGGGCAATAGCTTCTGGTGCAGAGGGCGCGCCATTTGATTGGAAACAATAAGAAATTAGCACCTGGCCAATTCCATAGCTGCCCCCCCCCCCCCCCGAAAATAGTGAAAATGTGAAAGGCTGATAATGGCCCGTCTCTAGCACCTAGTATCAATGGATTGCCTGAGAAAAGAAAAGGGCCATGACACATATTCACACTCGCATGCGCCTGAAGAGTAAGCACACCAAACGATTTCCTAAAACCAAAAAGCCAAACATTATTTCTCAGTGGACAAAATAAAATAACAAAATCTATTTCCTGAAAAAGAGGCGAGGCATTCCGAATAGAATCCTAAAAGCTCAGTCTTGCATAAACATTCAACCGGTTGATGAGATTTAAGCTACAGGAGCCTACTCCGCGCAAGCAATGCACTGCGAGCCAGAAGCCTGCCTTTGACCCATTTTAAAGTTGACGAACCACAAAACCTCAAAAGCATATTACATAATTTAGCAAATTGCTGCGAAACATTTCCATTTCTTCAAAACTGTGTAAACGCTAATTTTTTCCAGACTCGCCAGCTATGTGATTAGGGTACTATTGGATAATCAAATTCACACTTTAGGCTATAGCGAAATATATATATTTTTTCATCTAAATCTACTTTGACCATAGATGTGAATGTCTACTTTGGCAGTCTAAAAATACCACTATTGATTGAATATCGTCTGGGGCATTTTGGCGACGAGAAAAAGCGCTTTTTGCAGGCCATAGGCTACAATTGGCTATGATGAAAAAAGCATTGGGGCATTGGCATGGTGAATTCTAAAATGTGCAGTGTACATTTGCGAAACGAATAAATGCGAGAGGTAAAATGCTATAAATATCGTATAATTACCTGTATGTGTACGCTTGTGAATCTTCAAATTTTCCGACCTTGCGAAGACCTTGCCACATCCAGGGAAGGGGCAGGGGAAGGGTTTCTCACCCGTGTGGACCCGAATGTGATTCACCAGTTTGTATTTCGCCTTAAACGGTTTGCTCTCGCGGGGGCACTCTTCCCAAAAGCAAATGTGGTTGCTCTGCTCCGGTCCCCCGACATGCTCCACGGAGACGTGCGTGACCAGCTCGTGCATGGTGCTGAAAGTTTTGTTGCAACTCTTCTTGGGGTTGCTCAGCTGCTCTGGGTCGATCCATTTACAGATGAGCTCCTGCTTGATGCACTGCTGCCGCATGTAGCGAAAGAAGGCACCGGGGTGGTGGTGGTGATGGTGAGCTCCCATGTTCATCCCCATGTTCATATTCATGCTGCTGTACTGGTTATGGAGCTGGGCGGCCGAGTAAGGGTCGGTCCTTGGGCTGGAGACCTGGTGGTACTGGTCGGAACGCCCAAAAACCTCGCCCGGTAGTCCAAGACGCATTTGCCCATTGAGCACATTCGGGGATCCGTGGGACCCATGCTGGTCGTGAATCCCGGGGAACAGAATGTGGCCTTGGCTGTCTGTGTGGGTATGATGAAGAGACCCCGCCGTGGGGCCGAAAATAGCGTGTTGGCTGCTTGCCGGAGATGATTCCCCGAAGCCTCGGCTGCGAAAGAGAAAGTCCCTGGTGGTGTTGAACGGGGAACTCGCGTACGAGGTGACATGAGCCCCCAAAGCCCCCGCGGGGTAACCGGGCGCCTGGGAGGTGAAGGCAGAGCTCTGTCCTGGAGAAAGATCATGGTTCAGCTTAAATGCACCCATGTGTGCCGAGTCGACGAAGCTATTTTGTGCTAAACTCAAGTCTCTCTCCTGCATCTCGCTCGCTGTGTGATGCCTGGCAAACGTGCCAACTCCCAGTCCGGGGAACTGGTGACCTGCGTCCAGTAACATGGTCTCTCAAAGCGAATTTCGTTCGAATCAGCTTGTGTGTATAACAAAAAAGTAGAAAAAAATACAATTCAATTGTCTATTCAGTTATCGTAATTACAACTTCCATGCATGGAACCACCATATCAGGCGAAGCTCAAAGCGATGATCCACTCATAGGAAGAAAAAAAACCTATACAGCTCGTCTTACCGAACACGTCTATATTCACTGGTAGTTAACTTTTAACAACAACCAAAAAATCCCCATCAAAGGAAGTAAAGAGATTCCTTTGCGTTTTTCCTCTGGAAACTGTGAATGTTGATTGCTTTTAAACACACACGAAGAATTTAATAATTATCTTAATATCTGTCCTAGCACGAAGAGAGAGCGGGGTTTGGCAGCATCTCGGATTGTTGTTCCGATTTGTGTGTTTATTTCTTTCGCTTGCCTGTGTTTATTGCGGAGGGTCCCTCTTTCTCCGTGGACTGGCACTAGCTCCTCTTACGCCCCCTTTAACTGAAGCCCGGCCATTCATTCCACGCAGTCTCATTGGCCACTGCGTCTCATCAATCCCAGGTGCCCCTCCAATAGCAGGTACCGCTTTAGCGACTAATAGCTGATCGCCATTTTCCACTAATAATTGCCTCCTACTTTTTAGGAGAGGCATTTAGGGGAAGAGAGAGAGAGAGAGAGAGAGAGAGAGAGAGAGAGAGAAAATAGTATCGGATATGAAGCCTTAAAACCTTAATTTTATAGGTTGATGTATAACGGGTGGATTGACAATACGACATTGCACGTTGTGTGATAATGGTGTTTAAAAACCTGAGCTATAGAGTTAAAGAAATAACTGTAAGTGAACTAGCGAATGGGGTTTTGGGGTAGAAGGTGGGGTCTTGCACATTTCATTCAACATTAGACAGGCGGATTTAATTAGAAACGATAGTCAATAATTTAGCCAAACCACTATTTTATATCTTGACCGTCTTTCTCTTACAAATAAATACAGTATTTATATGTGCGAAATAACGCACGTTTATGGGTAAATGCATATATCACAAGCTCTGCTATAGAAAAGTAGGAATATACAGCAGAAACAGAAGCATATAATGTAGCATATCAGAACACAACATACCATTTCATGAAATAGAACTGATTATACTGCAGACTCTAGAATACTCCCTTAAAATAGTTGCTGATAATTTACCCCTATAAAGACAATTATGTATGTTCATAGCCTCTGCATCTACAGCCAACAGTGACCTATAGACTCATGTAGGCAATAGCCTACGTACATTTGTTCCAAGTATTACACCGCCACGCACCCGAGGTTTACATTTGCCTTGTTTTCATAGAGAGTTGGGTCGGTGGTTTGTCCATTTTGCTTAGATATCTTGTACAGTTTGTCAGTCTTGCCTTGGCTGCAAAATATGACTTTTGTTTATTTTAGCTGCAATCAACCGCACGAGCCTATGTTTGAACGTTTTCTCTCCTGCAAAAGCAAAAAACGAAATGAATTAGATGAGTTTAACTATAGATAGCCCTAATGCAAAACATATTGCATAGGCCTACACACATAATTTCGGATTAGTCATAATTTGGTGAACATTACCCCTACACGTGGGTGAGTTTGGTGACAACAGAGCTTCATATTACAACGCAATGGGCTAATAAAGAAAACAGATCTCTATATAACAAATAGCCTTCACCCAAAAGCCGAATGGTCTTCAATTGCCATAGCCTACCATAAAGTCACACTCAATCAGAACAAGAAACCTCGTCGGCTGTTCATGTCTGCAAAAACATGGCCAGCTCACAAGGTTTGCTACTATCGTGAGTCTTTTCGTCCAAAGCGCGTACTGTATGGATTGCGTTCAAAATCAACCGGATCCAACAACAGCTGCGCATTGAAATGTACTCACTAAAGTGAAAGGAAGTTTTACTTACACTTCCAGTGAATTCAAGTCCCACAAGTCCTCCTGCTCCAAGACACATCATATTTTCTCTTGTCCCTCTCGGCTCCCAAATACTCTAAAAAAGCGGTCAATAATGGGACCGGGAGTAGGACGTCTGAAAACTTTGGGAATCCTGTCCCTCTCTCAGCCCCAAAGCGGGAGCAGCCGGAGCGTTCTCTGCCATTCTTCCAATTTCTCTCCGCACCGCGGGACACGCAGGAGCTGATCCAAGTTCAAAGTCACGTATGCCGACCTCTCTAAAGAACTTCTCTATTTCGGTGGAAAACCCCTTCCCTGTCACTTGATAGGATAAAAATTAAAATAAATGAGAGAGAAAGAACTCAATCGGACCAAAGGCGCATATCTGTGGGTTCTTATTTCCATCAAACTCAGGAGAAAGGGGGATTCTGAAAATCCCCAAAGACGAGTATTTCAACAGATTACTCAGAGACAGAAAGTCTTGAAAAGGGTTAGAAATATAAAAAACATTATAAAAATGTATAGAAATGAATATATTGATACCAACACACATTTGATTATGCCTAGTTTACAGAGAAAACACATCAATTATATCCAAATATTCACGACATTGCTTATGATCTGAATATGTCCGACAACAAGGCTAGTAAATAAAACAATGTATTTTATGCCTTAATGTTACAGCGCCTAACGCAAAGGTGAAGGAAACTGGGCGTATTTCACTAGTTCATATTTGACAATATCAATATGTTGACGCATTGGAAGGTTACTTGTGTGGTTTCCGTGACCTTGTGTGATTCATGGATGTTTGACCTATGACCCGTTAAGACCACATATGCGGCACTTTTGGCTTCTTCTGTAAAATAAACCTTTTTTCTTTTTAATAACAAAGCGCCTTTTGTTTAAAAACTTTTAAAGATTTCGCTCGCTTCTTCCAGCTGGGCGTCTGAAGTAAGTAGCCTCACGGGCTTTAGGAGCGTTCTAACTAATCAGAAACAGAGAATTGAACTACTTCACTCTTTTGGGAAGTTCAGACGGGTGCTCCTCGTTGAATTAAGCTAACAATATTCGGATATTCTATCATAGCCATATTAACCACTTACCCTTCTTTTTACTAATATGGTTTGTAAAGTAATACATTCATTCGCTTTTATTATACCCTAGAGATCCCATTGAGATTGGAATCGTATTATCGAGTGAGCCACTTGTTCGTAGATGATAACAACATACTGTATGTATCCCAAGGTGGTCGATAAATAGACATTTCTATAAATATACATTTAAAAGTTGGCAGCCTATACACCTGTTATTTTTATGTGTAGCTTATCTATTAATTTGGTTTCTAAAAAAGTCTAGGGGGGTGTGCTTCCTTTTAATTTGAATTATGCATGGTGGCTTTTTATATTCTAAAAGTAAGACAAAATATACTTTATGACACTTTGAAGCACGTATAGTCGACCTACCAATGGTAAGTAATTAGTTTATACCACAGGTGCATGCCGACCTATTCCCTTTTAAGTCAATACCCATATACGCCAAAGTTCTGATAGAGTCAATATCACGGATCATTTTACGCACTACTATTGATGTTGTTGAGCATCGTCCATGGACATTTTAAAAGCATTTTAGAGATTATTTTCCCTCTTGAAACCTGAATAGATTGCTCCAACTGATTCGATTTTTTTAATAATCTATGAGTGCAACTGTTGATTTTCAAGTCATTGAAAAGTAAAAAGTATACATGCCAAGAGTGACTTGGGTAATAATAATTTTACAGATTTCATTTACATATGTTAATGTTGTAAACTTTTGGGTCAAACAAATGAATCTGAAAAAAAAGTAACATAAAAGTGAACCCATCCTCAGATTGACAACTGTCCTCTTGCTTCATTCATGGCTAAAGTCATTAAAAGTGAACCTAAGTATTTTGAGAGGATCAGTGGCAATTTGTGGAGAAACTATTTTACACAACTCAACTCCCTCCATGCATGGAGCAATGCTGAAACCTTAGATTTCGAAAGTAATTTTGTAAAAATATATTGATAGGTCTTAAAATATAATAACGTTTACCTCATCTCATCAATTAATTTAATACAATGTATGTGTAATTTGTTCATCAAATGTTGGCTAAAGACAAAAAATGGACATGATTTTTATATGCAACATGTTTAACTTGTGAAATGTGGCACTCTGCACGGTGTGTAGCCTACTTTAAATGAATTAATTGGCATCCATTTCAATAATACAATTCATAAATTAACTCTTTTCTCTGGCAAACACTTGTCTTGTATTGATAAAATATTCCATTCTTTCTACAGAATGTGCTTGTAGGCTATATCTAAGCAACATGTATACCTCCATATATTAGCACAAATAAAATAATCACAATATTCCGACTTTGCTTTATGCACGGATTGCTGAACAGTATTAAACGATATCCAGTTGTACTCATTGACACTTGCACAACTTGTGCATTACTGTATTAGGCTACTGGTGTATAAAGTTGCAATAGCCTAACTCAATAAATCAGAAACGTAACATGGACAGACGTCAACTGCATAGTAGGCCTGCATGTCACACATATCAAGTGGACATTTTTCTAGCCTATTTATTTTAAAGGGGAAATATGCTATGGTGGTAGGCTTTATAAATTGTGATTGTATGCAAATAAAAACATGCATATTGTACACTATATAAATAATTAAAGATAATAGACACTGAATTTGAATCACTACTTTGAAGTGTTGTGGACAATGCGCAATTTCAAGCTTCCCCTAATGGAGGTTAGTCTCGAGTACAAAATAAGTTGTTTCAGACCATGGCTTTAAATGTATTTGATTGGCTAATTATCTACATTATTATTTATTTGTATGAATTTAATTTGACCTGAATAAAAGTCCTCCTATTAGATTTATGCTGAAAAAAATGTGTTTTCTACATTGGGCTTACGCCAATCACTGGAAAAGAAAAATAAGAAATGAACGTCTGTATAGCCTACTGTAGACGTCCTACATTGTATCCACATGCGCCAGCCCCCAGTAAACACCGAGGGCATAAACATATTTACTGGTAACTTCGTGAGTAGGCCTACAACATTTTGGAGTCAACAGCGATAAAGAGAGCGAGGGGGCGGAACCCCGCTGAGCCCCTGCGCTGAACGACAGCCAATCGCTTCGTTCTCTTAACTGCCAGTCACCTAAATCCGTCCAATACCCGCAGTGCCATTTCTAAACTGTATTCCCTACTGCGTCCTCCAACTGTTGTATGTTCTGCCAATCGCTTGAGGACAGAGTGGGAAAAGGAACAAGCAGAGTTAGAGGCAGGACAAAATAAGTTATATAGACCGCTTATATACATATATTTTAATGTTTTAGAAAATCGCGGTGGCGGGGGGAGAAACAATAGTGGTGAGAGTGGATGGACTTGACAGTGTAGTTAGTAATGGAGTCCCCTTTGAGCAAGAGGAATCCAGCGATAAGATTAGCGGATTTGGCAGCGACTCAACCTCTTCCTCATCAGAATATGACAGGCTTCCCGGGGCTAGGGGGGCATCACCCTCACTCCCACCATGCTCACCACCACCCTGGAGAGATGGGCAACGACCCCGGAGTGGCACTCACTCCATTTGGACCCGAGCACATGGCACAGACAAATGCTCTCAAACTTAGCCCCTCTCAGCATATTCAGAGCTATCCTGAAGCTCAGACCGTCGCAGTGGCAGCAGCATCCTTCACTTCTACTCAGACCACAGTTGGTTACCCCGTGGCTCCTCACCCAGGCTACTCTAACAGCAGGGACTACATCCTCAGGAGAGAACTCTCAGCTTCGGCTATGCATGCACTTGGCGACCAGCATAGTTCAGCCTCCTCCCCTCATCACCATGGCATGTTCATCTCCCCAACAGGTGCTTATGGGCATGCCGAGACTTGTGCCCTTCCACTTTTCTCTGGACTCCACGACCAGGCAGCACCAGGTGCCCACCACCACCACCATCACCATGCCCTCAACGGGCAGATGCGTTTGGGTCTACCGGGGGACATCTACGGCAGGCCAGAGCACTTCGTCCACAGGCCCGAGCATTATGGACCTTCTTCCCTCCACAGCTACAACTCCATGAACCTCAATGTGAACATCGCTTCTGCTCCTCACGGAGCCGCGGGGGCGTTTTTGAGATACATGAGGCAGCCCATCAAGCAAGAGTTAATCTGCAAATGGATTGATCAAGAGCAAACTTCAAAGAAGCCCTGCTCCAAAACTTACAGCACCATGCATGAGTTGGTCAACCATGTCACCGTGGAGCACGTCGGGGGACCAGAGCAGAGCAGTCACGTCTGCTTCTGGGAGGAATGTCCACGCGAGGGGAAAGCTTTTAAGGCGAAGTACAAACTAATAAACCACATCCGAGTTCACACGGGAGAGAAACCCTTCCCTTGTCCTTTCCCCGGCTGTGGAAAAGTGTTCGCTCGCTCTGAGAATCTAAAGATTCATAAAAGGACACACACAGGTCAGTGAAAGTGCGCCTGAATAATTTTAGAGCTGCATCAAAAAACAGAAATAGATATCTTTAATCATAGTAGATTAGAAGCTTTGACACTGTTAAATAAACTTTTCGTTGTAGACAACAAATATGTATTGTGAAAAGTTTTCATTTTAACTGCTGGCGGGCATCTGGTGACCATGCGTAAAAGTAACGGGAACGAGATTTAATCGAATAGAACTAACTATTCATACAGTCGAGCCAAGGCATCGCCTGATTTGATGTACAGTTTCTGAAACATAAGCTTGTTAGACATTGAACTAGACGTGGGTGGTTATGCCATATGTTTTGTGAACCTTGCTTACGTATTTCCAAGTGAGTGAATACCAGGTGTATTCCGAAGAAGACGTTTACGCCTATATGGCTCATGTTACTGCTATATCGAATCGTCGCAGCAGAAAAGAACATCATCTCAATCTCTATGCACTGATTTGATAAGTTACTATATCGAGCTCCGGGTTGAAAATTAAACCATATATTTTTGGTTGAAGTTATAACAGTTTTAGACTGTGTTATAGGCTGATGATAACCACATCGAAACTTGACCCACCATCATTTCAGGCTGAAGATTAACAACACAGCGAAAACGGGCCACTGGGGCTTGCTTTTCTTCCAAATTGATATACAGTAGCCTAGAACTTGCCATTAAAGGCCAACAACAGCAATGGCGTTAATGCAAGACAGTCTAAACACGTGTAGTGTGATGCAATACAGTATGCAGTGCCGCGCGTGCTATGTTACTGAATAGCCTGCAAAGCAGACCAACTTTCCAACTTATAACTCACACGACTACTTATTCAAGATGAAGCCAGTATGTCATTAAGGGCTGGCCTGTTTGGAAAGCAAATGGCTCCCAAGACTGGTGTGTGCCCAGAGGGAAGGGGCTGCTCCAACACCATGTCCATGCTTTGAAGGCATGAGATCTTGATAGCCTGGTGTATGATGTTTATATTTTGAATTGTCCATTTTACAATCATAAAATATTTTTACAATACAAGCATTACACCATATAGGATTATCTTTATAAAAAAATACATTAATTTAGGCCTACAAATGCACTTGTTTCCTCATTACTAAGCTACACATTTCCCCCACGCCTTCACGCAGAATAGCCCACGGGCCACCCTATGTTTCATGTAAGTGAGTCAGTCAGGAACATGCCTAGTACATGTGGGAGAGGAGTGGCGGCGGGTGTAGATGTATAATAGATATGGTATGTCGGACAGGAAGCCCTTGCGGCAGAATGGGCTGCCACACCGACCATTTATGGAGTAATTACTGCGGGAAGTGGTATGTTACCAGGCAGTTAAGCGATGTATTCAATTATAGCCCTAGTTTGGGTAGAGCATGTGTACGTTCCTGTTGAATAAGTGGAAAAATCCATAATAGTTTGTATAGGCCAAATGAAAAGGAATTGACATTGCTGTTTGCTGGGAATATATTGTATGCTATAGATTTGATGTCATAAAAATGGTTAATGATCCCATCCATTTGGTAACTTTATTATTCGCCTTGGACTTTGACGAAATGTTTTTAATAAAGGCCAATATAAAATGTCTTCATCATGTTTTTGAAACACAAAGTGCACATTGTGTTATGGTACATGCACCCTTTCCGGAGAGTTATTGGATATGAGTAGCCTAATGATAAATGTCTCCATCTCTTCCAGGAGAGAAGCCTTTCAAGTGCGAGTTTGACGGCTGCGACAGGAAATTCGCCAACAGCAGTGACCGGAAGAAGCACTCCCACGTCCACACGAGTGACAAGCCTTACTACTGCAAAGTCCGAGGCTGTGACAAGTCCTACACGCACCCCAGCTCGCTGCGAAAGCACATGAAAGTCCATTGCAAGTCGCCCCCGCCCCCTTCCACCAACGCTTCGTACCATTCCTCTACAAACCTTCTCAGCGCGCCCCTTTCTCCCGCCTCCGAACCGCACAGGAACCGGTCAGCAAATCTCTCGCCTCAGGTTACCAACCTTAATGAGTGGTACGTGTGCCAGGGGAGCGGGGGACCCAACCATCTCCACACTCCATCCAGCAATGTGCCAACGACGGACTCGGAAGAGGAGGACACTTTCAGAAATTCAGACCCAAGGACAATGCTCTAATGTTTACAAACAGAAGAAGAAAAATAATTGCCCAAATTGTCTCTCAAATGTATATATGTGTAGTAGCCTAACGCTTCGAACACACCGACAGTGTTTTGCGCAAAATAAGACGCAGCATCATCTGGATATGTATGCAACAACAGTTCAACATTCACCTTCTGCTACCATTACTGTCAAGCTGTAAACACATACAGTTTGACCCATACGTTCGATAAATCAACGTATGCACCAAACCGAACGCACTGCAACTGCCTCTGCAACGCAATGCTGCAAGGCAAACGCAGCGTTTCATTGGAAATGAATGTAATTATGTTGTACCAAAATGCAACGACACTGTCAGTGTGATCGAAGCTAAGACCTAATAAGTGCATAAGGACTGTACTGGCTGTAAGCATATCAATTGGATTTTATATGAAGCAAGAAATAGCGCCGCGGATGTCAGATGATGAATAATAACAACTGCCTTTAAAACGTGCCCTCTTTGTTTCCTTTCTAAAGAGCTGAATGTATCGACATATCAACAAGTCTCAACATAGAAAAGCTACAATCACCAGTATTATTTGAGAAAAGGAAATCATATATATTAAGAGGACCAAGAGAAGCCTAAATATAGGCTACTGGAAACATAAATACAATGTCATTCGTAAGGATAAAAGCCTTTGGAAAAACACCTACATTTACATCCATGCATCTTTTAACATGATTAAGTCATAAGTTCTTAATTATGCGTACATTGACATTGTCCATATGATCGCAACCCCTCGAAATGTAACATGTCTTATTCGTCAATGTCTAATCTCAGACAGAAGGGAGAAAACAGACGTTGTTGCTCACGCAAAGTACATGAGCCTTGAACACTAAACATCCCCAAATGGTGGAGTTGCATTTCATTTTTCTTTTGAATACTTCACAGTAGATGCGAGAACTAATGTAAACATCCAATTGAATTTCGAACACCTGCAGAGAGCGAGAGACATGTCGCACACACATGACCCAATTAAGTCATAAATAGGAATCAAAATAATAATGGCTAACAGCTAAGTGTCTTAACGGGTTCATATGTAGTTTTGATATTAATACAATGACTAAGTTAGGATATATATTTTTTGTCCTAGGCTATTTAAGAAGTATTTAAGACTATATTTGATGCAAAAAAAATTACACCAGTGTTTTTCACTCGTTAAAGAGTAGCCTACGAATAAGTCCTTCGAGACCATAAATATGTACACTGACAGATTTTGTCCCTAACCGTCGGATTTGTATATAATTGTATTATTGCTCGTGATTGTTGTTCTTAGTCTTAATTACGAAGAATGTTGTTTTGTACATTGTAATTTATTTGCTGGTATTAATGTTGTAATGGATTTACAGAGACACCAAAGAATAATAATATACATTTTGGTGAATAAGTAGTAGTTTACTGATGCTTTTGATCTTGTTCTGTAAAAGAAAAAGTATTATTCTTTACTTGAATATAGGCAGTGTAAAGTATTATTCTTTACTTGAATATAGTCAGTGTAAAGTATTATTCTTTACTTGAATATAGGCAGTGTAAAGTATTATTCTTTACTTGAATATAGTCAGTGTAAAGTATTATTCTTTACTTGAATATAGGCAGTGTAAAGTATAATTCTTTACTTGAATATAGGCAGTGTAATGTGAAACGTCCCTCCTCTCGCATGCCCTTTGCAGTGACTGTGTTTTTCTCTATGAGGTGCGTGGTTGGTTATGTTGGATAAAAAGTGATGAAACAGCTATGATTGTGCAGACCCTTGATGTTCGTGATCCAATTGACAGTATAAATTCAAGCTAGAGCTGAATAAACACACAATGCCGAGTTAATAGGTGTTTTTTGGTTTACATAACTTTATTGTTTCTTCGTTGAATTCAGGAGGCCTGCCAGTGCCGGATGCCATTCCTTAAACAAGAATATATATAATGTACTTGTTTACATGCAGTAAATGCAACTGCTGGTAAAATCGGTTGTTTTATTTTTTTTTATTTAACCTTTATTTAACTAGGCAAGTCAGTTAAGAACACATTTTTATTTACAATGTCGGCTCAGGAACAGTGGGTTAACTGCCTTATTTAGGGGCAGAACGACAGATTTCTACCATGTCAGCCCGGGGATTCGATTTTCGGTTACTAGTCCAACGCTCTAACCACTAGGCTACCTGCCGCACCTTGTAAAGCTGTTATCACATTAGTATAGCCTACAGAAGATCGAAGTAACTTAGGCTCCAAACACATTGCAAAAGAAAAATGCATAATTATTGACAGTTAAAGTTTTCACTATTGAGTGGTAACTCACATACAACAGGCCCAAGAAGGGGATGGCATAAATAAACCAATCAGAAGGGCAAATGGGGAAACGTATATCCCCTTAATGGCTCTCGAAGAGTGGGACAGCACAAGCGGGACAGCACAAGCAACCGAGGCATGAATCATTCATGGTAAAAAAGACAATAGAAAAGATCTGACAATACGCAGGACCTTGTACGAAGTATATAAAACAAGTCCCCGTCTTATTTCCTCCATTAAAAGGCACAATCTCACTTTAAACGTCGCCCCTGTCCAATGTATAGAATTCAAATTGACCAAAGCGAGTTCTGCACCACTTCAAAGGCCTGATATACTTCTGAGCCGAAGGCCCGCCGCTTTGACACTCTTCATGGTGCGTTAGGAATTCTATGACAATTGGGGAGCGAGCCGCTCACATTTGAATATGTCTGGTAAAAAAAAACACTAACTGCCACTAAATGGACGATCATCAAAGAGCACAGTGCACCTTCTCCCCCAAAAAGCCTCATGTGTCGACACAGACAGCCCTATATTTTCACATAAAAAGGCAAAACAAGAACAGCACAGGCTGTTCTTGTTTTGTCCCCATATATTGTTTACAGAAAATGGAATGCAGGGACACACTATTGTTGTTTTGCTCTTTTTTATGTGAAAATGTATGGTGCTATAGGATGGGCAAAGAATAGTCAAAAAAGGTGAATTTATACATTCAGGCCTACAACCTGCACAGGTGAACTTCAATTGTCTCAAATAGTGTGCCAATTACAATTAAATGAGTGAAATAATATAATACTTGATTCATTGCTGCCTTTGCACTCCATAAGTAACATTTGTCTTTATCCCTTATAGCATGAGACGACCTCTTTGAGTCTTGTTTCTGTGTCATGTAGAACAAGCTGCAAAAAGAGGATGCGAGGGTTGCGCATCCATCTCTGAACAGAAACCCCCCCACAAACAAGCACCTAATCAATCGGTGCTAAGTTTAATTCCACACCAAGTGAAGAAGCAGACTTATGTGTTTAGATGTAGGCTTGCCAACCAATATGAAGCACAAATTGCTATGACAATTGATCAACGCAACAAAAAAAATGACAGAATCTCTCATATGAATCTCCATCACAAGGCAGTTAAATTGACCTTGCTTGAAACGTTGGTTAAGTCAATGTTCACTTTTTCTCCGACTTTGTCAGCAAACACGTTTTATGGAAGATAATCAAGTTTTATTGAAAACAAGCAGTCTTGTGTCGCTTTTTTTTGTCGCCTCTCCTCTTATCCATAAACCCTTATTTGGACAAAGGCGAAATCCTCTTCTATTTATTTAAAACAAGTGCTCCGTGAATGTTGCAAAATAAACACGAAGAAAAATAACCAAAGAGATAGTTCCCTCGGCGTGAAAAGGGCGGACTTAATAAAAAGGAGTGAAGCAGTCACCGTTCAATGAGAAACGCTTTGAAGTAGAACTTATTATCTGAGGAATAGTTTTGGGTTGTCCTAACGACGGCACTGAATGGGAAAGGCTCTCCTTTGTCAGCGATTTGTTCTCCTTTAGTGGGATGCCCGTGGAAATCACTTACATGGCCCACCTTACCACGCCGCCTGCAAATCAGTAACCGGCCGAGTCAGACATGCAGACGCCACTTTGGCAAGGACAAAGCAGAAGTCGCGGGGAAAACGGGGCTTGTTCTCGCCCTCTCTCTCATTTCGCCCTTTAGAAGGGCTGAATGATAATTTCGGAGACGACCGTAGGACCAAAACAAATGTTGTCTTGTCAGATTTGACAAGAATTACCATTCTCTCTGAAGTTCAGCACACTGAGCATAAATACAATTGTTTGTGGTCTAGGTCTAGTCTTTAAGGCTATAGGCCTACTGAGTTTCTGTTCCCTTATAATATAACCAACTAAGATGTAGCCTATTTGTTCTATTGCACTTGTGCCTCAGATAAAACAGCAACATCTTTAAGGCTATAGGCCTACTGAGTTTATGTTCCCTTATAATATAACCAACTAAGATGTAGCCTATTTGGTCTATTGCACTTGTGCCTCAGATAAAACAGCAACATCTTTGCTCCACTTAAAGTTATGGCTCATACTGGATTCTTTACAAAAGCATCTCATGGGATGCCAACTTTCTATATATGATCATTCAGGACACATAATAAGAATATTGGGACTAAGAAAACAAGGTTGCCTACACAAATTGTACACATCCCAAGTCAGTCGAAAAGCAGCACATTGCGACGGCTTTGCGCCGCTGGCTGACAGAAACGTTTCCCTCTCAAAATATGAAACATCCCCTTCTTCATGTGTCTGCCAACATAATTGTGACCAAACTATTACCTTTAGCGGTGAGACAGGTTTATAATGTTTTAGCATAAAAGCACTAGGATAAATAGTGAGGTTTACCACCTGAAAACCCCGTCAAGTGGACTGAATTTGGAGGGCTCTCATCCTTTTTGAATTTCTCCCTAACTTTTGAAGCGGTTGTTAATTAAAGTGATTGTAAGCGAGCAATGCCTCCCCTTTGTCCCCGTACCTCTGCCAATGAAAGGCGAAGTTCGCAAGGGTAGCCTAGTTTTGTCTCCTTGTCGATTCAATTTACAACTCCCGATTTGTCTGGGATACACTTGTGTAATGATGCAAAAATGTAAAGTTAATGCGAATATATCTTGTGATAAAATATATCATGGGATTAATTTATAACCAGTTATGACAATATAACAGACATGTCATTAATATTTTCATGGTTCATAATGAAATACATGGTAATATATTCAGATAATTAGTGGTGCCTATTTTAATACTTTGTTTTCAGTTATATCAACAAGGACGTGAGCATTACAAAACACTTGTTGAAGACAATAGCATCAAGGGATAGGCTATTCGATTATTCTTACATTGTCGTCATTGTAGGCTATGAAAGGCAAATTCATGCCATCACCATTTAGGTTAATGCAGATGAATAAATCAAATAGTATCTTTTATTATTGTATGCTTATCTATCTTATTATTTATTGCATAACAAATGGTTATAATTTTCCCCCTGCAAAATGATTTGTCTGGACCAAGCTGCCATTTGTCACTCTTGCTAAAACACCCTGCACTGTGAGGGTCAAGCTCCTCTATCCCAACACGTCCCATGATGGAAACATATGTGTACATTTTAAACCCTCATGTTGTCTATTTGATGTCAGACAGACAGTCTCTGACTTTCTTACATCATATATTACGATTCAGTTGCTCCCTCCTCAGCGTGCAATGCAGGCAAGACCCAGAAAACTGGGCACATGTTCATTGTCTAGGCATTTTGCCAAACTCTTCATAGCACCCTACCTGGCCAGTATCTTAAGTTACATGAATAAGTGAGAAAACTGTAGAATCCAGTTGCAGTTGAACATCCTACATCACCCGGTCAGCTCCCACCTTCCAAACCGCTAAAGATTTATCGAGACAGCGGGCGTAGGCTATTTTTTCTGCTCAGCGCACAGTGAGTACTTATGTAGCCTAAGCGCCGAACTGTCAAAATATGAAAAGATCATGCCTGAACTAGCGACTTTTATAGTGTAAGGTTGAATCTTTCTGTTCCAGTAGGGAAACTTTAGAGAACGGACGTGGGCGAATTCCGCTTGAACTCAATGATGCATGTTTGAAAGCTTGGGGAAAGTTGGAGAAATGTGTTGTCCTGTTAGATTAGGGACTGGGTGAGTGGCTGTTCGTGGTCTGGACGCATAAAAGGAGGACTACTTTCTCCCCTCGACCCTCACTCGAGCAGCTGTGGTTTCACCTATTAGCCCCGATGTCTTTCCGAAAGGAGTGGTAGAGTTAAACATCCGACAATGGGCACGCCAGGGGGGAACTGTCCTGACCTATACCCGGTTTTAATAGTTTCATAGGAACTTCATTAAATCAATTACTTAGTGAGCACATCATCATTTATTTGTAATTAGCTGGGAAAAGCTTGATTTTTGTTATACTGTTATATTGCAAAACCCAGCAGGGATTGTCGTGTCATAGTCTACAATCAGGTTTTGTTTGCCTGTGACTCGTCTTGTTTGCACAGTGTACCAACAACAGGATCCTCAATGTTTCAATCTCGTATTTAGAACATTTATTCAAAAGTACTCAAAAAGGATGTAAAGTTCATTCTGGTAGCACAGTTTTACGCCAAACAAGTGTTCTCACTTGTGGGGTATGCCTAATAACTTCAAAGGGAGCCTATTTTGTTACTTTACAAACAAAACCGTCGGCAAATACAAATGCACTGGCCTCAGTTGCAGAGTTGGGTGGGGGTCAGTGCCAACATTAAAGTAAGACCAGCATGTCAACCAAAACAATTTAGGTGTCTAATTTGAAAACTTCTCCTGTGGCAGTTTATTATTCTGGGGAAGTGTTATTTTTCATAAAATTGTGATTAAACACCCAAATATTAGAAAAGTGAACAATATCGATAGATTGTCATTATTAAGGGTTATAGCCTAGATATTAGGGTTGTATATTGCCTACATCCACGAAAGATTCAGTGATGTAATACATTAATTATTATAGTAGGCTATAGCAAATCTGTTAATTAAAATTGTCAGCTATATTTTCAATTAAAATAGCCACGCATAGGCCTAAAAACAACGTTGTCAATTTCTTATTATATTATTATTCTATGAGTAATAAAATAGGCCTATTATTTTGAACTTGTTCTCTCAAGGGAATCGCCTGAATGAGTTTGATGATCTACATGTCTACGTTTAACTAAAGTATGAATAATTGTAAATGTTCCAAAGCGCAAAGGTAAAAACTTACAATACAAACCAAATATCAATTCAATTATTAGGCTATATCAACTGATAGAACTTACTTAGACAATTTATTTAAGAAATATTTCAAAATATTAATCAGATTCCTTATCCTAAACAAAAACATTATTGGTGTCATTATTGGCCTATTGATGGCCCTATTCAAAATAATAAAATGTACAGTTTATTTTTTTATTTAATCTTTATTTAACTATGCAAGTCAGTACGAATTATTATTTACAATGCCGGCCTACCACAGCCAAACCCTCCCCTAACCGGACGACGCTGGGCCATTTCTGCACCGCCCTATGGGACACTCGATCACGGCCAGTTATGATACAGCCCGGGATCGAACCAGGGTCTGTAGTGACGCCTCTAGCACTGCTATACAGTGCTTAGACTGCTGCGCCACTTGGGAGCCCCTACAATAGGCTTATGTGCCAAACAATGCACTCATTGAGCAGAAAGACTTGCTTCAATGCAAAAGGAGATCGAAAACTATATGTAGGAGGCCATTTGACGCTAAATAATACATCTTTACATTTCATGTAAATACTTCAATTCATGCTTTAGTCATCTGCACATTCCTGATTGCCTCACATATTTTGTACTCTTATAACATATTGCTGTGTGTATGGTTGTCTGGCTGTATGGCTACTTCCCATGCCATGCATCAACCCCAGTCATCCACCCCAGTCAAACTCAAACCAATGCATCACTCTCCCCCTGCCTGCCTCCATCCCAGAGAACCTGACATAATATCTGGACACTCAGTAACATCTGTGGGGGTAGAGACTTGGTGCTGGTCCAAAGGCCCCATCCCTGGGACTGGGAGCCACTCCAAGGCAGTAGGTGAGGGAAGCAAGGTCGTCCACGGACAACCACATGAGCCGGACACTAAAGGCCGCTGCACACTTTACGCAAACGCAGCGTAGTTTTCTAGTATTTCAACACACTTTTGTGTGGCTCAAATTTAGGAAAATAACTCAGTTGCTCTGTTTGCGTAGGGTGTGTATAGAGCCCTTATGTGCACTACTTCACAAGTCTCTCCTCAGGTGTGACGGGGGCCTGTAAAACCCTATAATGCTGATTTTCAACAGTAACACCAATATTACACTAGTGTATGCACCTTTATGTTATACTAGGGAAATTGTGTTTCCATAGCTAGGGCTGACAATGAGGACTTGTGAAGAGCAGAATCAACAACCTCTGCATAATCAAAACAGTTTCTTTGTGAGAAGGTATTAAAGTTCACAGTTAACCATTGTTATGTAAATTACAGTTGAAAAGTACCAGTGGCCTGGCTTTGGCTCCAAGTGAGAGCAGGTCCGCCACAGCCATGGCCCAGTGAGACACGGGTGCCGGCCCTAGTAAATTAAAACAGAAAAGTCTGAGCGTTTTGGAGAAAAACACTGGGGTAAATCCTGTTTGGAAATGCGTCATAAACGCAGGGTTCTTCCAAGAGATCACCAGGTGGTAGGGGGTGGAACTGTGTTGCGGCTGGGTTGTATCCCGTGAGAGGAAGGGAATGTTTTAGGAGATGCACAGTTTGTTTTGTTGGATGGCGTTACAGTGTTGCACTGAGGCCATGCTTGCCTTGAGCGGGTCCTGCAGAAATGTAATGCTGCTATGAGAACAGCAGAGCAGACTTTTGTGATTAATGTGATTTTGTTTAAGTTGATTAAGTTTAGGCATCCAATCCCAATTGGTTATGGTTATAGTTAGAGGCTGGTTAAGGCAATACATATACTTGGTTTAGTGTTAGGGTAAGGTTAGAATACAAAAAAACACACCTGGTGACAAAGGGGTTGGTGTGTATGCCTCTCCTAGTATAGGTACAAAGCAATGATAATGTCTAGAAAGGTTGTAACATGTTTGAGGTGTTGACAAAACATCACAACAGGTATTGTCAGTGACTTTTAAGAGGTTTGTTGCACATTATCTGTAATGACACATTGGTCAATTATCAAGGCTATTAAGGTTTCAATTTAAAAAATGCACAAGAATGTGCAGATTAAAAGTATGCAAAAATATCAAATTGTTCTAATCTTGAACTGAACATTTTCTGATATTCTAGGATTGTTTTTGAAAACATGCTTTGATGCAGCGGAGATCTGCATAAATACCATAAAAGCAATGTCCTGTAAAAATACATTGAACTCTAACAAAATCAACCCCCCAAATGGATTTCTTTACCTTTAAAGTGATCACATTCACCATCTTCCCCACCCCCAAATTTTACATCTCTATCTTTTTTGCTTTATCCAAATCTGTGTCTTAATTACATGCCTTGTGGATTGGGTCAAAACGTTTCAATGACACTTCTTGGATATGCCGTATCTCTCTCCCTCCATTCTTCATCCCTCTTTTCCCCCCAGACCCACCCCTTCCGCCGTGGGCACAGATAACCCACTGGGTGAAAACTGGTTGAATCAACATTGTTTCCACATTATTTCAACCAAAACAATCTTTGTGATGATGTTGAACCAACGCATTAAACTGATTGGATTTGCAAAAAGTAATCAACGTAAGGGCATTTTGTCTGTTTAAATCCAACTTTCAATCTAAATTCAATGACATGGTACAGTTTTTTGTTGATTTCACGTTGAATTCACGTTAGTTGACAACTCAACCAAATGTAAATCAAAACCAGACGTTGAACTGACACCTGTGCCCAGTAGGAAGGATCTCCACCAGATTTGTGTGGCACTATCACGGCTGACATATCAGAGGCCGGGGCCTGAACGCTTCCCCTTCCTCGAAGAAGGTCAGTTTCAAAAGTGGAGAAAATCCTTCTCTCACAGCTGGAGAGGAGGAGAGGAGAGCAGGACCATCATTCTGGCAAACAAGAAAGAGGGGAGGATAAAAAACAGAGGGAGCGAGATAGACAAAACCAGGTAGAGAAAGGAGAGAGAGAGGGTGGCACAAACAGGTATGGGTGGCACAAAATAGGTAGAGAGATAAAGAGAGAGGGAAAGGGAGATAGCGAGAGAAAGGCAGAGGCTGAACAAAAAAGAGCCAGACAGACAGAAACAACCAAAACCAAATAATGTCCAAATTCGCCAGCTGGCATGGTTGGTCAAATGAGCTTTGGTTCAAGCAGGGGGCATTCCACCTCCAGAGGCAGGGATCTGACTGACTCCTACATTGTTTCCCTCCTCTGTCGCTCATTGTGGGCCGTTTGCCAAGCGTGGTCCCCAAATAACTCCATACCCCCATGTCTTCAATAGGGCTCTAATCCGGGGGCGATACGCACATAAACTAGCGGTGAAGAATCCCTGGCGCGAGTCAGGGCCACATTGCGTCACCAGGGCCATGCAGCCCGGAGGTGCAGCCTGGCCTCAAAGACTTAACATAGTAAACGTGCATCTGTGACACTCAAATTAGTATCATATGTTATGTTTGGTTTGGTTCTACTGTATAAGAGAAAAGGTTACTTAATTAAGCAAAAAATGATGGGTGGGCGTATTACAGGAACGTCTAGCAAATTTACCATTAGAGAATTTACTACATTGGGGAGACCAGGAATGGCTGTAACACTTTTAGCATTTTTATCAATTTCTCAGAGATCTGTCAAATTAAATTATATTAAATCGTATTTGTCACATGCTTTGAAAACAACAGGTGTAGACAGTGGTTCAAGCAGGGGGCATTACTTACAGGCCCTTCCCAACAACGCAGAGAAAAATACAAATAAATAATAGTACAATTTTAAAAAATATTACAGGGAATAAATACAGAATGAGTAACAATAACTTGGCTATAAAGCGCATTGGGAAAGTATTCAGACCCCTTGACTTCCACATTTTGTTACGATACAGCCTTATTATGAAATTGACTGAATACTACACACAATACCCCATAATGACAAAGAGAAAAACATTTTGCAAATGATTAAAAATAATAAACTGAAAAACTTTATTTACAGAAGTATTCAGACCCTTTGATAAGATACTTGAAATTGAGCTCAGGTGCATCCTGTTTCCATTGATCATCCTTGAGATGTTCTACAACTTGATTGGAGTCCACCTGTGGTAAATTCAATTGATTGGACATTATTTGAAAAGGCACAAACCTGTCTATATAAGGTCCCACAGTTGACAGTGCATGTCAGAGCAAAAACCAAGCCATGAAGTCAAAGGAATTGTCCGTAGAGCTCCGAGACAGGATTGTGTCAAGGCACAGATATGAGAAAGGGTACCAAAAAATGTCTGCAGCATTGAAGGTCCCCAAGAACACAGTGGCCTCTCATCATTCTTAATTGTAAGAAGTTTGGAACCACCAAGACTCTTCCTAGAGCTGGCCACCCAGACAAATTGCGCAATATGGGAAGAAGGGCCTTGGTCAGGGATGTGACCAAGAACCCGGTGGTCACTCTGACAGAGCTCCAGAGTTCCTCTCTGGAGATGGCAGAAACTTCCCGAAAGGACAACCATCTCTGCAGCACTCCGCCAATCAGGTCTTTATGGTAGAGTGGCCAGGTGGAAGCCACTCCTTGTTAAAAGGCACATGATAGCCCACTTGGAGTTTTCCAAAAGGAACCTAAAGAAAACAAGATTCTCTGGTCTGATTAAAACAAGATGGAACTCTATGGCCTCAATACCAAGTGTCATGTCTGGAGGAAACCTGGAACCATCCCTACGGTGAAGCATGGTGTTGGCAGCATCATGCTGCAGGAATGTTTTTCAGTGGCAGGGACTGGGAGACTAGTCAGGATGAAGGAAAAGATGAAAACCATCTCCAGGGCACTCAGGACCTCAGACTGGAGCGAAGGTTCACCATCCAATAGGAAAACGACCCTAAGCACACAGCCAAGACAACGCATCAGTGCCGCTTGCCATGCGGTAGCAGAGAGAACAGTCTATGACTTGGGTGACTGGAGTCTGACAATTCCTGGATTGCAGGGAGCTAGGCCCAATAGATGTACTGGGCCACACACACTACCCTCCAGGCGGTGATGCAGCCAGTCAAGATGCTCTCAATGGTGCAGATGTATAACTTCTTGAGGATCTGAGGGCCCAAGCCAAATCTTTTCAGCCTCCTGAAGGGAAAGAGGCGTTGTCGTGCCTTCTTCACGATTGTGTTGGTGTGTGTGGACCATGAGAATTCCTTAGTGATGTGGACACCGAGGAGCTTGAAGCTCGCAACCTACTCTACTGCAGCCCCATCGTTGTGGATGGGGCGTGCTCGGCCCTCCATTTCCCGTAGTCCTCGATCAGCTCCTTTGTCTTGCTGACGTTGTTGGAGAGGTTGTTGTCGTCGGTGATCAGGCCTACCACCATATTAATGATGGTGTTGGAGTTGTGTGCAGCCATGCAGTCATTGGTGAACAGGGAGTACAGGACGGGACTAAGCACGCACCCCTGAGGAACTCCCGTGTTGAGAGTCAGCGTGGCGGATGTGTTGTTGCAACCTTCACAACCTGGGGGCAGCCCATCAGAAAATCCAGGATCCAGTTGCAAAGGGAGATGTTTAATCCCTGGGTCCTTAGTTTAGTGATGACCTTGGAGGGCACTCTGGTGTTGAACGCTAAACTGTAGTCAATTAACAGAATTCTCACATAGGTGTTCCTTTTGTTCTGATGGGAAAGGGCAGTGTGGAGCGCAATAGAGATTGTGTCATCTGTGGATCTGTTGGGCCGGTATGCGAATTGGAGTGAGTCCAGGGTGTTCTATCAAGCTGATGATGGCCCTAATGCTGTGTCTCAGTTGGTCCCTCAGGTCACATAGGAGTGGACTGTCCCAATCAGAAGACTAATAGTGTAATTAGGCCATCCCCATTAGGGACCGACACCTTTTGGCCCTTCCCTGACACTAGCGATGGTAAATGACAGCAGATCTTGCTAACGAACCCCAGCGATCTTGGTGGCAAGGCATCATAGCAAGCAGAGCACATTCTCAACCAGACCGTCTTAGTTCATAAGTCATTTTATGTATTTTAAAAAATATATGTGCAAAGAGTCCGAGTAGTCAAGTTGGGTTGGATTTGATTTAGGCTATTGACAGGCAGTTAGAGTAGGCATTAAATGGTATTTATCAGAGACAGGAGGGATCTGTTATGCACGTTCAGTAAGCTACCTGGATAGAGGTGTGTGGGGTCACATCATATGAGCTAAGTGGTGATCAGTGCCCTCCTACTGTCCTCCAGAATACTTGCACCCTTGCCTTGAGCAATATGACTAATTGCACGGTAATTATTTAAGAAGTAAGGCAATGTAAGATTTGTGGCATGAGATTCATTAATCGAGCTTAGCTGAATTCAGGCACATAGCCATAGCTTACTCGCTGCAAATTGGTCCTGGTACAAGTGGGTCCAAGAAGAAGTCATAACATTCCGTCATTTCCCTACATTCTCTCAAACATTAAAATATACACGCAACCTCCTCCTTTATCGTTCTCACTGAGCGCATCATTATCGTTGTCAAAACTTGCGCGCTGGACGTGAACTCTCGGTGAAGGGGCTTCGGCAGGCGCGGCCCGGGGGAGCAGGCGAATGGAGGTGTTGGAGCGTGCTGCTGGCTGTCCGTGGCAGGGTTACCTCACCTCCTTACTCGGGAGGGCCCCTCAGGAACCCTCATTACGCCGGCATGTGGAGCATTGAGCTGTGCGGGAGGATGGTATAGGCGGCGGCGTCTCCTATCGCTCAAACTAGGACAATGGCAACCAGTGACAGCTAGGAAACGAAACACGATGGAAATAATAATAATAATAATAATAATGATAAGGATAATATGAGCATGTTCTCGGATGAGACGACCGGATGTCAGTTATGCTTACTTAGTGTGATGAGAGAGGGGCAATTGTCAACAAAAAAGTTAAGATATATAATTTTATTTTTTTATTTTACCTTTATTTAACCAGGCAAGTCAGCAAGTCAAACTCCAAAACAGCCATTATTTCCTGATATTTTCAACATGAATAAATGATTATTAGCCGATAAGATATACAGTTACATACAGTAAAAAAAAGAATACTTTTAACCATTTTAACTAGAACACAAAACTAAATTGAATAGGCCTACCATAAATATAGGCCGATCTCTGGCAGCTCTCATTTTACCTTGGCGAAATTCCTCCACTGATGAAATAATACAAGTTTCTTAAAGTAGCCTAGTAGACTTAGGCCTAAATATTTCAAGTCCCCAAAATAGTAGTTTAAGTAAGCCTATATGAAACACATTCGCCCATATCACCCTAAAGGTCTAATAAAACCAATATCCCGAGTATCAATGATTCCTTTTGTGTTGGTAGACTACAACATTTTACGACGCACAGAACTCATGAAGTTTGATCCAAAGTTCACTGCTGCATACTGTGCTGGCGACTCAGAGGGCAAGTGGAGCTTCATTAAGTGCATCCCCATATACTTTAGTTCCCCTCGGAGAACGCTCCATAGAGAGCGCATTAGTGTCAGTTACCTGTAATTTTTGAATACCATACACACAATATAGCCAAGAGATGTTTTGAAAATTTCACTGCGCTGTTGGTTATCACATTATAGGCTAAACTCGTTCTTCACACATTCTCTCCGAATTTAGTTTTTAGGCCTACCCATATTAAATTACCAATCATTGTCACCACTGACAATGGCTTACTTGCAACGAAATATTAATAAGTTACTTCCCGAGCGACATGGGCCAATATAAAGTAATTTCACAGCTATTTAGATGTAACATTTCAAATATTGCAATATGTCAATAATGTTGCAATAAATTGTTTTTGTCATTATTAAATGGCTAATAAATGGCCCATTTTAGCCCCCACAAATGTCATCCTCTCACATTAACACTACATTTGACGTTCCACAACAGTAACACTTTCTCATACAGACAACTGTAGGCTACTGTAGCAAGTTGTCATGTAAAGAGTAGCCTATCACCGTTCTAATGAATTGAAATACATTAGAAATATAGGGGATAAATTGTTCATTCTGTCCCATCGGTTATCTATCACTAGTAGAGCTGCATCATCAGTTACCTAGGCTGTCATAACAACATGTTACACATGAACGGAAACGAACAATAATAAGTACAAGTGTTGTATTGACACAGAACAATTGAATTTGCAAACAACAAAAAAAACGGACAATTGAGCAGTTCTACTTGCAGGCATAGGTTGATATTGCGAATCAAAATTAGCAATGAAAGGTAACCTTAATGTTAATTTAAAGTATTGTATTAAACGGTTGTATTAAACGAAAACATGACATCAAAAAATAAAAACACTTCAAAAGCTTAACTAGTGTATGGACAATGTGGCAATTCTTTAAAACTTTGAAGTAGAGGCTCTATAGACCATAGTATCTCTTGAGATAAGTGTCCTTGACGCCCTCTTTCACATAAAGCAAGTACGCTTGTCAAGAATGTAAGAAAATGAATAAAATATGAAGTGCCAGTGCTGGGTTATCGTGTTTAATTGGATTACCATACATAATGACATATACTTCTCAAACCCTGAAGTAGGTCCTAAGACTAGACACAAAGACACGCGCGATGATATATTTTTAAAATAGATAATAAATGTAATGAATCATGGACAATACAACAAACATCTTCTCTTCGGGAAATGTGTTCCGCTACGAATAACGCGTTAATAAACTTGTAGCAAATGTGTTATGCATTGTGTGAGAATAGCTTTTTATCATTCCGTTTCTGACATGCAGAAAAAAAATATTCCATCTAACCAACAAGCTACTTGAATTATGTAGGCGAAACAACAGTAAACAGTTTTGATTTGAAATGAAGAAAATTAGTATATACATAAGAAATGTGTCCTGAAACAGCTGATTTGCCCAACTTAAAATATATATTTTTGAAATCATTCTGACAATAATTATTTGTTATCAGAAAAGGTTATCACTGTTGCTAAGTAGAGTCCCTGTTTCCCTTTCTGTAAGGGTGTGGAGCTTTCGCATCTCATAACTTAAAGGACAATTCCACCCTTTTGGTATTTAAATAAAGGTTCAATAAAATACATTTGTTTCATTAGCCAATTGTTTTGCATGTCAGCAAGATATAGAACTTTCAAAATGCAGAAATACAGCCAGTATTATGCATAATACCAGTTGTATGTCTGAATTTTAAAAGTTATTTATCTTGAAAATGTGATTGCTGACATGCAAAACATTTTGGGAATATATCAACAATTGATTAATGAAACAAATACCAAAAGATAGTTTTGGGGTGGAGTTTTCCGCTAAGGCCTATAGCCGACGGTCATCGTGTATTATAAATAGCCGAACTTGCAAACTTGAAATACATGAATGGTCACAATACCCATGGATCCAGTAGAATTAAGCGGAACTTTTCCATAAACATTCCATTCATTTCCCTATAGACTTATTGTCCATGGGACAATGCGAGGCATGTCACAAGTCAGTCAGCATCACACTGCAGTTGGACGTCCCCCTAAAATAAACGGTTTAGTCAACATTCAAGAGTTGGACAAGCATGAAAACCGAGATAGCAGGGTTCAAGAAATTAGGGATGAAATTAAAGCCTTCACTCAAGAGTTCCCTAAAAACACCCCGTCTGTCTGTCGCCCAAATAGTGAAGAGTGCTAACAAACACGACAGCGAGTGGAAATGAGCTAGGACAGGAAACATAAAGTCGAATTGGGAACCCGGGGACGGAGGGAGAGTTGGAATGTGATTGTTGGCTGAGCATCTCGCTGTCTGTGTTCACGCAGTTGCGGTAATAACAAGGTGTGCAGGTGCCCATGTGCGCGCCAGGCCTTCACCTGTTCCTACGGAGTGCACTGTTTTGCTAATAGCTGATACACATTTCAGACGGAATATGCGGCATGTTAGGCCTACATGTATAACTCAACTTTAATTTGACCTCCTTTCAAACAGCCCCTTATTTACCACTTATTATTCATAAATGTCAGGGAGTAACAGGCAAATTGGGAGAGGAGGGGGGTTAAACCACGAGGCCAGTTTGCAGTACAAATGATGGAGGTGTTAAACAATGAAAGTGTTAATATATTCACCTGCAAAAAATGCATAGAACCTTTTACACAGATCTGATACCTGCATTTTGGTTACAGGGTCTGAGAAAATTTCAGGAATCATGACTAAAGGTAGCTTTTATTTTTTTTTACCACTAGCCCTTTCAGATATAGGAAGAAGCTGGTCTAAAAATGCAGGTGTGGTACATGAATGGGATGTAGGTCTGTGTATGAAAGGGATATTAGAAAGTCAGTGATATTGTCAATAATGTCATTCACATGTAAAACCAGCACGTGACCAATGAAACACCATGAACAATCCATTATCATGTCGTCAGTATCCGTTCATTCATTTGTGAAGACCAATACCATTAGACATCTTAAACATACATTGCATCCATGTTCAAATTAAGGAACCTGACATATAGACTCATTTAATTTTGAAATAGCTACATAAAATGCATAGAACATTTATATATTTAACCAGAAACCGAAACAGTGACAGGTGAAGTTGGAAATGTAAGTTTAAATATTGTCAAGTTTTGAAGGTCCCTTGGGATAGGCCTATGACATGAAGCAGCGTCACTAAACAAACAACACTTCCCACCTCCAAAGTTATTGAGCATTCCATGAAAGGGCCTCCAGATCTGACAAGCAATATAACCGCTGCTACACCGAGCTCCAACATATTAAAATGAAAAGTTGGAGGGACTTTGTCACACTGTAACGACTCATTACCATTGGCCCGACACCCTGACTCAGTTTATTAGCCTCCTAGCAACTGCAGACAAAGAGGCCAGGTTTTAGTGGGATCCGCCTTGGCCGGGCTTGCCTTTGATCTGTGCCCGTTAAGGAGAGGGGAGTCAGTGCCCGAGCACCCGGGTGTTGGTCCGCAGAGAGAGGGTCCCTACCCCATTGAAGTTGAAATGTAAAATGGTTAATGTTAGGGTAGGGTTTAAGATTAGGATTTAGGATACGGACGTCCCAAGGATCCCGGATAGCACTAACCGCAGAGAGTGGTGGACTGGTCTGTCTGTCCCAATACATTGAAGGGGGCATTAGCTTTCACCAAAACACAATGACAGAGAGACAAATAGGCTACAATTATACAATTATTAAGATAAAATCTTAGATCTGATAATTTTCTGATAAATTATTATTTGGTAGCCTATGAAATAGCCAAATCAGAAAGAGCAGTCACTTTTAGAACATTTTGTACACAATGATACCAGGTTTCAGCCGCCTCGCTCAGTCTCTCTGTCTGCCTCTACTGCACTTACTGACACGTATTTATTCACAGACAATAGGCCTCTCCAAATGAAGTTAGTGACGCTAAAGCACTAGAGACTATTGTAGATTGATACCATAGGCCTTATTTAATATTGCGAATAACATTTTCAATAGAGATCTAACAATGAAAGTGTAGACCAAGTAATATATATAAACGTGCCTGCAACAAACATAATAAACAAAACAAACACACATTTTTATAGACTATTTATGAAAGTTTGTTCATTTGGAAGATACATTATTTAATGGAAAATAGGTTATTATATTTATAGGCTACTATTTTAAATTGAACGAGCATAGTAAATCACATGAGTTTTTTTAGGCCTTTTTGGGACTTAGTTCTCTTAAAATACGTTCAAAAATCAAACATCAATTTTCGTTTCCTTTATATGTTTCCACAATGGGTGGATTATTTTACATCCTAGCTTGTCTCATATGGGCCATTTCATGAAAATAATACAAATGATTTGAAAAGTATATTTTTTTTACCACTGACTGTCACAAATACACACCCATCACACACATTTTGAACCAAGAGTCTTAATGTAAAAACAATATTCAAGTAATTATTCATCAATTTAAATCTTAGACATTTTTCCAAAATACAAATAACATGAAAAAACGAAAACCTTATCATTATGTTCAAATAGGCTACTTCTAAAAGGAAATATTTTTCGAGCCTTCAAAATGTTCTAACAAAAAAGACAATTATCTCTGCAAAAATGATATCAAATGAGAACTTTAGTCTACTCACTTACAGATGAAAATGAGAGAGATATAGGTGTAATAGTAGGCCAGTCTTCTCAGGATACTTCGTATAGTATCTCAAAAGAGTTGATACTGAAAAAGGCAGGCCTACAGTAAATTATAGGAAATCTGAATACAGTCTAATTGGAGAGTTAGCGGGTTAAATCACATTACATGTAACATTGCCTCATCAACTCATCATTATGCTACAAATGCCTCAAAATCACTTTAGGACTTTAATTGTCAAACTGTGTGGTCAAAGACTTCTGGTGTCTATTATTTAAACTAGTTGTTTTATTGCATGGGAATACTCTTTTGTTGAAATTAATATGTTGCATATTGTCATTAGCACAATAATGAAGTCCGTATTTGGGCAAATCTTCGCCACCTGCCACCCGGGTACCATCAAGATTAATGGAAAAATATGTAAAACATTTCATTTAAATGTTCATCTGACATTGTTTTGCAAGCATGTTCTCTTCTCTGTCATATGGTCTTAATTTATGAAAGCAATCTCGATCAACATAACTGGGGCTATGAAAACAGCCTCCCAGCCTAATAGATTTCCATCTCCATTTTGTTGAGTGAGGTTATAATCATGTTAATTGCAATTTACTCTCTCTGGGAATACCAGCAAAATGTATTTAAATAAATCTGTCATTGCCAGAGCTGAGAAGATTATGTCAGTTCCATTAAAGGCATGTCTTGGTGAATTACACTGGATAGATAGGCAGGAGTGATGGAGAGACATTTACTAAAATGTGTCAGTCAAATCAATCACACACCAAAATAACAACCAGTGGTAAGTTAAACAGTGTGAGACAAGGTAGCCCTAAAGGTATGATTGATTTGTCTGACTAAAATTTCAGACAGGTCAATGGCCGAAGCACCTGACCTGAAAAAGGGTACTGTTGCATATTGTAGCCTGGAATCCAAACTGAATAACATTTCACTATAGTTAAAAACTTCAGTTAAACATAATGGATTCATTTAGGATCCCAGACTATACGGTTATTGTATTGACACGGAAACATATGGCAACGTTTCAACACCAGGTGGATCGCCATACCCCCTTGACCTGCAACTCAGATCCAAATGTCTTTAACAATGCTGGGTACACATACGCACGAATGGCAGGCCTATTCTGCAGCCAAGTATAATTTGATGTGCTATGGCAATGCTGTCAATATTGTGCTAAGACAGTCCATTGAATTAATACCTGTTTTATACTTCCAGAGAAGGGGTGACATGGGTGGAGAATAGCCCCACCAGATATAGCCTTTCCTGGGCACAGACACAGGGCAGACAGAGTAGCATGGAACTCTGGTACAGGCCACACAACTTGATAGGCTACTGTATTCAGAGAATTGATGGGTTATGCCACTAGGGGTTGAATTATGGGGGTGCATGCCTGTGGGTGCTGGTTTATGATACAGTACAAATGTGGGAACACCTCGGGCCTTCGGAAATGTCAACATTGGTCTTTCCCACCGCTTCAGGGTATCCCCAAGAAACAATGCATCATTTAAACATATCAAGAAGTTTTACCGTATGGCCAATGCTCTTCTAAAAAACAACTACATTTTCTAAACACATAGAACCAAGTTTATGTGTCTTATTCCCATTCATAGTTGAGGCTCGGAAAAACATATACATAACAGTTATATTAAGCTTTCAGAACAGCCTGCCCTTTTGGGACTATATTTCTTTGTAAGAAATGGAAATTATTAAACTATATATTTGAACACGTGCAGGTCTGCTTTTAAGACACTAGCCTTCACACTCAAGTCCCACCAAAACTACACTTGCATTATTCACACTCAGGCCTCCAAAACACACGCACACACTTCAGAGGGGGTTCCCAAAGCCACTTTGTGGAATAAGCAGAAGTCAACTCCAGACGCTCCTGTCACCCAATCACAGCGACCGAATAGCAGGTGGAAAATGAGAGGTAAAAACAAGCAGAACACCATGACAAAATCACAACTAAATGAGAGTGATAGGCAAAATAAGTGGGAAGGAGTGAGAAAGAGGTGTGAGGGTGACAGAGAGAGAGATATGTGGCCAAATGCCAAGTTTTTTTTTGGCTGGGCACAGTGGTGGCTTCAATCTTTTTGTCTGGCTTTGGCCTGGTACAGACCTGAGAGCCCGCTCCAGACACAATAGATCATACAGCAGCAAGTCACACCCACCCACACCGTACTGCCGTTTCATTACCATGACCACCAATGGCACCATTAACCATTCAACACATTATGCCTCAGTTCCCAGTTAGTGGCTGTGTAGCAGCAGTTAGAAAAGGAACATCACCACAAGAAGGAGAGAAGTAAAAACAGAGAAATATGGACAATTGTTAATTTTTTATTTTGCGATAAATGGTCAAAGTGTGTGTGTGAGAATATGTTTGTGTGTATGATACACAGAGACAGTGCATGTATTTACATGTTAGTGCCTGTTTGAATCCGTGGTTTGTATGCATCTCTGGTGCTGAGGTCAGCGAGAGCCTGATGCCCAGTTCAATCGTATTAATACGGCCCCTTCAAGAAGAACATCGGCCCTCAGTCCACACACAAAGACCTCAGCTTTACTGACAGGACTGAAGCAAAATCTCAGATTGTTGCTATAACTAAATGTGTTAAGGCTCTTTAGCAAACAGAGCTTTGATGTGGGGCTGAGTGCTGGGGCCCAAAGGAGTGTGTCTGTGTCTGTGTGTGAGTTTGTGTGCCCACAGTGCCCAGCCTGAATGGAAGAACAACAGCGTCTTGTTGTGTTTGTTTAGCCTTTCACCCAGCTGGACCCTGGAGGTGGGTGAGCATCTGTCATGACCCAGGAGAGGCAGGAGGCAAAGGCACACGCACTGCCAAAAAGTGCCCGCACCCCCTAGTGTAATAATCCTGGACGCTCCATTACCACATGAAAAAATACTATAGTTTACTATTGTATAAACACTGTTGTATTGGGGCGGCAGGTAGCCTAGTGGTTAGAGCGTTTGACCTGTAACCAAAAGGTTGCAATATCACACCCCCGAGCTGATAAGGTAAAAATATGTCGTTCTGCCCCTGAACAAGGCAGTTAACCCACTGTTCCTAGGCCGTCATTGAAAATAAGAATTTGTTCTTAACTGACTTGCCTAGTTAAATAAAGGTAAAAAAAATAATAATAATACAATAATAAAAAATATAGTAATTGCAGACTGTAATGATATTGCGGACTGAGCTGTGGTACCTACTGTTTACTATAGTATAATTACTGTGGTGGTTTTGCGGACATTACTGTAGTATTTACTATAGTGCTTTTGTTTTATGATCTTTGACATATAAGTGGGGATCTTATCCTTGAGAAAACCTATTAGACAAATAAGAGCACATTTTCCATAACCTGTTATGTAGGTTGGACTGGGGTCTGAACAGATATTTCATAGCTTCTGCTCTTTCTTATAATGTGTAGGGAACACATTATAGTCTATACTTGGCATGTAGGTTTCTCACTTATGGGTGGCGAGAGGGGAATGGGGAGGGTATAGGCAAATTAAGTACTGTAGTATTACTGTAGTATTTTTGCTGACTTTACTGTTGTGTTTTTGCAGACTGTAGTATACTGCAGTATTTACTATAGTATACAACATTGTATAGTATGTACTACACATGATCGAGGGATACTACAGTGTGTCAAGGGATACTACAGATTCTACAGGATACAACAGTTCACTACATCATTCTATAGTAAGTACTGTAGTATTCTATAGTAAACTGTAGAAGTTTTCATGTGGGTTACCATTGAAACAACTGGAATTCTTAAATAGTGCCAACCCGAACTGTAATGTGCTGGCATGGATATTTTCTTCTCAAATTGCCCTTTCCAGCATGGTTCCAGCAACTATGGTACATGCGCAACCAGGCCAGCGCAGTGCAGTGCAGTTTGGCACAGTCAGTAGTATGAAAAGTGTAAAATAATATCCTGCTTTACAACATTAACATCAGTCTAAAACATTAACCGTAAACCTGTCATTCTTACCACAAAGACACCGTAGGATATGAATATCAAACATTTAGTGCTTTTATCAGTGAACAAATTAATCAAATGCATTTAATTTATCAACAATAATCAATTTAATAAAAACAAAACAAAAAAACATCTAGAATTTAAGTGACTATACACCAGGCCTAGTACAAAGTTTCTGAAATGTTGGTGCTTGATACCAGCTGATAAACCTGTCTGGTCGAAGTATTTGGGGTGTCCGGTGGTATACATTCACCTCTCACTAATGCCAGGGTATACATAAAAGTGACACTTCTCACTGTCTCTCAAATTGTCTAGTTTTTCCGTCCCCTCATTTCACTCCTCTGTTCTTTCCTCCCCCCATATCTTCTTCCAGAGCGTCTCACTTCCCCGTGACGGCAGCAGCTAGCGTTACGATGTTCTGAGCCTGCTTCACTGAGGGCATGTCGATCATACTGCCCCGGAAGTTGAAGGCACCCTGGAGACAGGGAGAAGAGATCAGTGGAGAATACTGGTGAAGCTAGTGTGCATCCCAATAATATCTCCTTTCTCCAGAAGTGTGCATTTGTTTACTTTCCTTTCAAGTATATGGAAACTCCCTCTAGTTCATGTCTACACCAATCCAATGCTTTTAATACTTGTGGGGGGTAGTGAACGAGTGCACATTCAGGAGGAAGGAGAGATTATTGGGACTCAACCAGAGAATGCTTCCTTATCTCCTCCCCTTCATCTGCACTGGTTGGAAAATACTTGACAGGTAAAAACATTTTGTGGAAGCTCATCACTAGGTTGGCTTGCACCTGGTTAGATCATTTCAGATTGGGCCAACAAAGTAGAGGAGGCAAGGAATTAAAAAAGACCCAATGTGTTAGTACTGGGGGGCAAATCCTAACTTGAGGTCTTGCACGTGTTGGTCCAAATTTCAGGAAACTTTTGGGGTAATAAAAGTTCACCGTAAAGAGAAAACAGTGTCCGACTTTCATTTCAGAGTCATCAGCACCTCACCAAAAGGGTGAGTTTTCTTTTTTATATATACATATATTTAGTCATTTAGCACAGGGGTTCTCAAACTTTTTGGGGCCAGGGACCCCTTCAGTGATATCAAATGAATCAACGACCCCCTTATAATCAGAACACAAATCAAGTGAGAAACAAATAGCATACAAGGATTTTCACTATTGTTGATTTATTAAACAATGAATGACTTCGGCAATGCATGGCCAGACAAACCAAGTCTCGGCCCAGGGAAGGAACATTTTAAAGGCCCATCTCTTGGCATAGGAGATAATATTTTTCAGTTTTCAAGCTAATTTCCTGCAATTCTACAGATTTTGTCATGTGGCAGAGAGATGTTTGGTTGTTGCAGCTTTAGGGTTGGGGGCTTGAATTATTAGAGATAGCTTGTGTCAATTAAAGAAAACCTAGTGGATAATGCTGTAAATATTGGTAAAAATAAAATAAAATATAAATCCCAAAACAATTGGCCCTAGTCATAACAACTCTAATCATGGGTTGACATTGACTATTTTGCTGCAGAACACCATTAATATGGACAGGAGATATGTTCATTCATTGACCTACATATTATGATATTTCAGTATCTTTATTTGACAGTTGTGAAATTACCAGACTAAAAAGCGGACATTTCTGATCAGCTCATCAGCCAGTTACTTCACAAGCAACCTAAAATATCCTGAGCTCAGTTCGCTAAATGTGGGAAAAGACATTGGCAAGGCATTCACAGTCAATAACAACTGAGAGAGTTCAGGAAGAAACAAATGCCGCTGGGGCAGAGAAAGAGAATGACTCTGCTCTCTGCTCAAACGCCTTAGATAACACGCACACACACGAGGGTTGGGTAGGATGGTCCCTAGGACGATGCTTAGAGTAGGCAGGGCAGAAGCCGACAGGCAGAGAGAGAGAGGTGAGGGGCAGATTGTGTATTTCTCACACCAGCCTCTCCCTCAATAGGCAGACAGCCCACAGAGCACTACACACAGGAGGCAACGACGCACTAAATTAGAAACAATAATCACATTTATTTGTCACCTGCGCCGCATACAACAGGTATTTCGGGAAATGCTTACTTACAAGCCCTTAACAAACAATGCAATTTTAAGAAAATATAGTTAAGAATAAATAAACTAAAGTTGGAAATAAAAAAGTAACCCAATAAAATAACAATAAGGAGGCTATATACAGGGGGTACCAGTACCGAGTCAATGTGCAGGGGTACAGGTTAGTCGAAGTAATTTGTTCATGAAGTTAGGGGTAAAATGACTATGCATAGATAATAAACCGCAAGTAGCAACATTGTAAAATTAAAGGGGGGAGTCAATGCAAATAGCCCGGGTGGCCATTTGATATTTAATAATCTACACTTAATCAAACACTCCGCCCCACACCATTCCATATTCCAAACCCAAATCTACTCTACTTACCCTGCAGTGTCACACTGGCGAGTATACAGAAAAGGACATTAACGATTAAGAGGTGTGTGTGCGCATGTACAGTGCATTCAGAACGTATTTAGACCCACTGAGTTTTTACACGTTGTTACGTTACAGCCGTATTATAAAATAGATTCAATAAAACATTTCCCTCATCAATCTACACACAATACCTCATAATGACAAAGAGAAAACAGGGTTTTACATGTTTTGCACATTTATAAAAAAGAAAAAACACAAATACCTTATTTATATAAGTATTTATACCCTTTGCTATAAGACTTGAAATTGAGCTCAGGTGCATCCTGTTTCCATCCTTAAGATGTTTCAACAACTTGATTGGAGTCCACCTGTGCTAAATGCAATTGATTGGACATGATTTGGAAAGGCATACACTTGTCTATATAAGGTCCAACAGTTGACAGTGCATGTCAGAGTAAAAACCAAGCCATGAGGTTGAAGGAATTGTCTGTAGAGCTCCGAGACAGGATTGTGTTGAGGCACAGATCTAGGGAAGGGTACCAAAACATTTCTGCAGCATTGAAGGTCCCCATGAACACAGTGACCTCCATCATTCTTAAATGGAAGAAGTTAAGAACCACCAAGACTCTTCCTAGAGCTGGCCGCCTGGCCAAACTGAGCAATAGGGGAAGAAGGGTTTTGGTCAGGGAAGTGATCAAGAACCCAATGGTCACTCTGACAGAGCTCCAGAGTTCCTCTGTGGAGATGGGTGAACCTTACAGAAGGACAATCATATCTGCAGCACTCCACCAATCAGTGGCCAGATGGAAGCCACTCCTCAGTAAAAGGCACATGACAGCCCACTTGGAGTTTGCCAAAAGGCACCTAAAGACTCTCAGACCATGAGAAACAAGATTCTCTGGTCTGATGAAACCATTATGGAACTCTTTGGCCTGAATGCCAAGCGTCATGTCTTGAGGAAACCTGGCACCATCCCTACAGTGAAGCATGGTGGTGGCAGCATCATGTAGTGGGGATTTTCTTCAGCTGCAGGGACTGGGAGCCGAGTCAGGATTGAGGGAAAGACTAACGGAACAAAGTACAGAGAGATCCTTGATAAAAACCTGTTTCAGAGCGCTCAGGACCTCAGACTGGGGCGAAGGTTCACCTTCTAACAGGACAACGACTCTAAGCACACAGCCAAGACAACACAGTGACTTCGGGACAAGTGTCTGAATGTCCTTGAGTGGCTCAGCCAGTGCCCAGACTTGAACCCGATCGAACATCTCTGGAGAGACCTGAAGCTGTGCGGCAACGCTCCCCATCCAACCTGACAGAGCTTGAGAGAATCTGCAGAGAAGAGAATGGGAGAAACTCCCCAAATACAAGCTTGTAGCATCATACCCAAGAAGACTCGAGGCTGTAATCACTGCCAAAGGTGCTTCAACAAAGTACTTAGTAAAGGGTCTGAATACTTATGTAAATTTGAAATTTCAGTTTTTTTTTTTATACATTTGAAAACCTGTTTGTGCTTTGTCATCATGGGGTATTGTGTGTAGATTGATGAGGGAAAATAACTATTTAATGCATTTTAGAATAAGTCTAAAGTAACAGAATGTGGAAAAGTCAAGGGGTGTGAATCGTTTCTGAATGCGCTGCACAAAGGGAGGCACAGTAGAAATGTCATATCATAGAGCAGAGCTAGATGACCCCTGGTATAACTAAATTGATATTTGTACTCTTTATATTTTCTTGCATATAATGGCATAGCATGAGCCATCCTGTAATGTGTATTTTAATGCAGTTATGCACTGATGTCATCCTGTGAATTTCGTTCTAAAGTCCTAAGCAACGACACGTAAAAAAATATTTCTTAACTCTACATTCTGAGGCTGACTACTATAGTTGATTTACCTTTCCCAGCTTCTGGTACTCGTCAAAGGCAGCAATCAGTTCTGTAGCCCACTGGACCCTCTCCTGACTGGGTGAGAACTCCTCCTGTACTGCCTGGACCTGGTTGGGATGGATCACCTGCTTACCTGTATAGTGAAAAGGAAAATACATACATGTACATGAGCCTATACATGAACACAGAAATATCAATAATATCTTCAAGCGAATAACTTTTGTCTGCTTATCTGCATAGGGACAAAGATAAACAGCCTACATTATGCAGTAGATATTGTACAAGCATAAAGAAACGCCAACAACATCAGAAAATTAATACAACATTTTCATGTTTTATCAGTTGGTTGAAATTAAGAGGTAACAATGTTAAAATCATTCTGTGGCTTACTGAGAAATTACTGAGAAAAATGTATCTCAACTGCTAAATACTTGGTACATGTTGTTGCTTTTCAAATTACTTGGTAAAATTAATTATGTATTTCTTGACATGTTATTTTATCAACAAAGACCAGATAAATAGTGGACTGTAAAATAAAGTGTCACTGTGATTAAATTATTTTTGTAGAGGCTTTTATATTGTTGTATTGGAAGGTAGCCATCCACAAGTCGTTCTTTCTCTGGTGGGCGAGGGGTCTGTGCCCAGCCGGTGGCCCCACGTACAGCCGGTATATGTGTGTTTGATTGGTGTGTGTTTGTGTTTTCAGTCAGTGTGTGTTTGGTCAATGGCCCTGTGTTCAGAAGGTGTGTGTGTGTTTGGCCAGTGTGTGAGTTTGTGTGTGCGTGTTCTGTCAGGGTCTCTCAGACTGTGTATATGGGACACCGTGGGGCGAGAGGAAGTGATGCATCACGAGTATCATGGGGTGTCCTCTCCATTTTGTCCTTGAGCAGCACCGTATCGTGGCTGTACCTCGGCTGTAGAGGAGAAACTTTGCTGCACGCTTAGTTACGCTTCAATCTCAGCCTGAACCCATCTGGAACAGGACCCTGACTGCTGCTAAACAGGCCTGTGAGAGCTTGAAGAATACACAGTGAGCATTTCATTGTTAGTCTACACCAGTTGTTTACGAAGCATGTGACAAATACAATTTGATTTGACATACATACACAGGCAGGCTGGAAGACAGACACACACAGGCAGGCACACATAAATAATTCACTGCACGTGTACTGTTTTTTTCTTTCCATCGCAAACACACAATAAAACCATGCTATTACGCAATAATATTGTAATAATTCAGCTGCCAAATTCTAATGTACAATCATTCAAACCAGAAAATATGACAGCATTCAAATCGGATCTATTCCATATCTAATTTCTCCAAAACCTCAAAAAGAGCATAATTTTCTCTGAACCAACCAATTCTTTCCAAGTCCTAATACTCCCCAACCAGTCAAACAAAAAATGCTAAAAGACCAAAAACACCACATTTTTGCCCCTGTATGTCTGTACTTCACAACATTGACCTAATTTAAAATACACTCTAATCGAGAGCGATTTACAGGAGCAATTATGGATAAGTGTCTTGCTCAAGGTTTTTCACCTATAGCTACTTGGGGATTCGAAACAGCAACCTTTTGATTACTGGCAAAACGCTCTAACCGCTAGGCTACCCGCCGCCCAACTACCAAGGAGTTAAACCCATTCTGACACAATCCACAATTCTCATAAGTCTAGGAGCTAACGCACGGCGCTCTGCGCTGCCATAACCCTGTGTACATTGGCGGATCAAACTTGTAGCAGAGAGAAGAGAAGAGTTAGTGCTAGCAGGCAGGCAGTTAGCGCTAGGCTAGCAGAATGGAGCCCAGTAAAAAATAAAATAATAAATAGACCCCCATCTGCCCCTCTCATTCAGGTTAACCCCTGAGAAACAGTGTCTGCCTTTTATGTTTCACTTAAGAGAGTAGTTTGATGATGATATGTTAATTGTTTTTTACAATATATTTTCATTGAGGTATTTATTTATGTGAGGGTATTTGAATTCAAAAACTTGAGAAAAATCAAATGCTACTTTTGCTGTTTACAGAAAATAATTTGTCGGAAGTTCCACAGAGGGATCATGAGTGCGTGTGTGTGTGGACATAAGGATTCTGCATGCACAGTTCCTTTAGGGCTGGCTATGTTGGATAAACATCCTAAAGAGGAGTCCTTGCTCCCATGCCTGAGGGGCGAGTATGTGTCTGAATTGTGTGTTTTTCACGTTCAGAGATAGCACTGCAGGGATATATCCTTCCTGTTTGGCCCTGTCCGTGGGTGTCCTCGGATGGGGCCACAGTGTCTCCTGACCCCTCCTGTCTCAGCCTCCAGTATTTATGCTGCAGTAGTTTATGTGCAGTAGTTTATGTGTCGGGGGGCTAGGGTCAGTTTGTTATATCTGGAGTACTTCTCCTGTCCTATTCGGTGTCCTGTGTGAATTTAAGTGTGCTCTCTCTAATTCTCTTTCTTTCTCTCTCTCGGAGGACCATGCCTCAGGACTACCTGACATGATGACTCCTTGCTGTCCCCAGTCCACCTGGCCGTGCTGCTGCTCCAGTTTCAACTGTTCTGCCTTATTATTATTCGACCTTGCTGGTCATTTATGAACATTTGAACATCTTGGCCATGTTCTGTTATAATCTCCACCCGGCACAGCCAGAAGAGGACTGGCCACCCCACATAGCCTGGTTCCTCTCTAGGTTTCTTCCTAGGTTTTGGCCTTTCTAGGGAGTTTTTCCTAGCCACCGTGCTTCTACACCTGCATTGCTTGCTGTTTGGGGTTTTAGGCTGGGTTTCTGTACAGCACTTTTAGATATCAGCTGATTTACGAAGGGCTATATAAATACATTTGATTTGATTTGATTCAGTTATCTTCTAAGAAAATATTCCCCCTTACCTCCTCGGCCACCGGTTTCAAGTTTATTTTTGTTACATGCACAAGTACATTGAAATGCCTTTCTTGCAAGCTCTTTCCTAACAATGCAGTAATCAATATCAGTAGTACTGAGTAAAGTAGAACAAAACACATGAGAAATAGAAAAAAGAACACGCAAAAGTAGGTAAGCATCAGCGTCAGTGCCAAAAACACATTTACAATGGGCAGGGACGCTGGAATGGTAAGGGTAGATATGTACAGGGGTAAGGTGACTAGGCATCAGGATATAAGATAAACAGAGTAGTAGCAGCATATATGATGATTGTATATGTGTGTGTACGTGTGTATAGAGTCAGTATGAATGTGTGTGTGTGTGAGCAAATGAAGTGTATGCGTGAGTATGTGTGTTGGAGTGTGAGTGTGCAGAGAGTCAGTGCAAAAAAACAATACAATAAAAGATACATTCAGATAGTCCTGTAACCTTTTTTGTTAGCTATTTAGCAGTCTTACGGCTTCGGGATAGAAGCTGTTCAGGAGTCTGTAGATGTTAGACTTGTTGCTCCGGTACCGCTTCACGAGTGGAAGCAGATAGAACAGTCTATGGCTTGGGTGGCTGAAGTCTAACAATTCTCTGGGCTATTCTTTCACACCACCTGATATAGAGGTCCTGGATGGCAGGGAGCTTGGCCCAAGTGATGTACTGGGCTGTCCGTACCTCCCTCTGTAGCGTCATGCGATCGAGGGGGGTGCAGTTGCCATACCAAGCAGTGATGCAGCCGGTTAAGACACTCTCAACTGTATAACTTTTTGAAGGATTTGAGGGCTGTTGTGTTTCTTCACAGCTGTGTGCGTGGACCATTTTAAGTCCTTGGTTATTTGGACACCGAGGAACTTTAAGCTCTCGTCCTGCTCCACTCACTAAAGTGGACCTAATATGGATGGGCGAGCGTACACCCCTCCATTTTCTGTAGTCCACAATCAGCTCCTTGGTCTTACTGACATTGAGGGAGAGGTTGTTGTCCTGGCACCATACTGCCAGGTCATTGACTTGTAGGCTGTCTCATTGTCGCCGGTGATCAGGCCTACCACCGTCGTGTCATCAGCAAACTTGAAGATGATGATACTAGAGTTGTGTGGCCACACAGTCGTGGGTGAACAGAGAGTACAGGAGGGGACTAAGCACACATCCTTGTGGGTCCCCCGTGTTGAGGGGTCAGCGTGGTGGAGGTGATATTGCCTACCCTCATCACTTGGGGTCAGATCACTTAGTTTCAGCGGGAGATGTTCAGTTCCAGGGTTCCATTCTTGGTGATGAGCTTGGAGGGGACTATGCTGAGCTGTAGTCAATAAACAGCATTCTCATGTAAGTATTTATCTTATCTAGGTGGGTGAAGGCAGTGTGGAGTGTAATTGAGATTGCGTTGTCTATGGATCTGTTGGGGCGGTATGCAAATTTAAGTGGGTCTAGAGTGTCTGGGATGATGGAGTTAATGTGTCCCATAACCAGCCTTTCAAAGCACTTCATGATTACATATATGAGTGCTACAGGGCAGTAGTCAGTGTGGTAGGTAGCCTTAGAGTTCTTGGGAACAGGAATGATGTGGGTCAGCTTGTGGAGATTACAGACTGGGACAAGGAGAGATAGAGAATTACCGTGAATATGCCTGCCAGCTGTTCTGTGCATGCTCCGAGAACGCGGCCTGGAATACCGTCCGGATCCGTGGCCTTACGAGTGTTGACCTGATTAAAAACCTTACTCATGTCGGCCTCACAGAGTGAGATAACCCAGTCCTCTGGGTCAGTGGGGGGCCCTCATGCACAGCTCGGTGTTGTTTTTGTTGAAGCATGCCGGGTTAAGAATGTGTATGTACTCTGTAATATGAACTTTCAATTATCTTACAGTTTCTAACATAATAATATCCACATGGACACTAAAGTAACTAGAAAACGAATCTGGTTTCACAAGAAATTCTACCCGACATACAGTGGGGCAAAAAAGTATTTAGTCAACCACCAATTGTGCACGTTCTCCCACTTAAAAAGATGAGAGAGGCCTGTAATTTTTATCATAGGTACACTTCAACTATGACAGACAAAATGAGAAAAACAATCCAGAAAATCACATTGTAGGATTTTTAATGAATTTATTTGCAAATTATGGTGGAAAATAAGTATTTGGTCACCTACAAACAAGCAAGATTTCTGGCTCTCACAGACCTGTAACTTCTTCTTTAAGAGGCTCCTCTGTCCTCCACTCGTTACCTGTATTAATGACACCTGTTTGAACTTGTTATCAGTATAAAAGACACCTGTCCACAACCTCAAACAGTCACACTCCAAACTCCACTGTGGCCAAGACCAAAGAGCTGTCAAAGGACACCAGAAACAAAATTGTAGACCTGCACCAGGCTGGGAAGACTGAATCTGCAATAGGTAAGCAGCTTGGTTTGAAGAAATCAACTGTGGGAGCAATTATTAGGAAATGGAAGACATACAAGACCACTGATAATCTCCCTCGATCTGGGGCTCCACGCAAGATCGAGGGGACCTAGTGAATGACCTGCAGAGAGCTGGGACCAAAGTAACAAAGCCTACCATCAGTAACACACTACGCCGCCAGGGACTCAAATCCTGCAGTGCCAGACGCGTCCCCCTGCTTAAGCCAGTACATGTCCAGGCCCGTCTGAAGTTTACTAGAGAGCATTTGGATGATCCAGAAGAAGATTGGGTGAATGTCATATGGTCAGATGAAACCAAAATAGAACTTTTTGGTAAAACCTCAACTTGTCGTGTTTGGAGGACAAAGAATGCTGAGTTGCATCCAAAGAACACAATACCTACTGTGAAGCATGGGGTGGAAACATCATGCTTTGGGGCTGTTTTTCTGCAAAGGGACCAGGACGACTGATCCATGTAAAGGAAAGAATGAATGGGGCCATGTATCATGAGATTTTGAGTGAAAACCTCCTTCCATCAGCAAGGGCATTGAAGATGACACGTGGCTGGGTCTTTCAGCATGACAATGATCCCAAACACACCACCACAACGAAGGAGTCGCTTCGTAAGAAGCATTTCAAGGTCCTGGAGTGGCCTAGCCAGTCTCCAGATCTCAACCCCATAGAAAATCTTTGGAGGGAGTTGAAAGTCCGTGTTGCCCAGCAACAGCCCCAAAACATCACTGCTCTAGAGGAGATCTGCATGGAGGAATGGGCCAAAATTCCAGCAACAGTGTGTGAAAACCTTGTGAAGACTTACAGAAAACGTTTGACCTCTGTCATTGCCAACAAAGGGTATATAACAAAGTATTGAGATAAACTTTTGTTATTGACCAAATACTTATTTTCCACCATAATTTGCAAAAAAATTCATTAAAAATCCTACAATGTGATTTTCTGGATTTTTTCCCCTCATTTTGTCTGTCATAGTTGAAGTGTACCTATGATGAAAATTACAGGCCTCTCTCATCTTTTTAAGTGGGAGAACTTGCACAATTGGTGGCTGACTAAATACTTTTTTGCCCCACTGTACATGTTCTTTCCCGTATGAGGGTGAAGAAGGATCTTAGGTTGCTTCCTGTGAGCAACAGCTGCACATTTCTTTGTTTATTCAAATGTACATTTTGAAGCTCTTGCGGAAAATAGTAGAATATGTATGTAAAAATTTATGTAAATAGTGAAAAAACAAAGAAGCAGTACTGCAATGTGACATCATCTATAAATATGGGTTTTTGTCAAGTGTTCCCAAAGGCTGAGGAAGGCTGCCGACAAAACGTGTCAGTCTGTTCTGACCTCTGCTGCTAAAAAAATATATTAAAACTTAAAGAATATTTCAGTGAGTGCAGGTTTTTTCTTTCTTCAGCCATATGCCTTTTGAACCTTACACACAAATACTTTTTGTTACTACAAATTTGAGCTGAGCACGCCAATTTCTCTTTCCCCTCGTTACCACCCATTCTGGCACTGCCAGGGTTAAAGATAAGAAATGTTTGTGTGTGTGTCTAATGAAGGGAGAGTGACAGAGCACACTGACTGACAGGGTAACTCAGGTCCCTTCACTTACACCCCATTGGCTCTCCCAAAACGCATTAGTCATGCCCTCCAGCCAATCCCAGGCTGCCATGTGGTGCTGGCCCCCCATTGGAGGATTGCTATTTAGCAAAGTGCTCTCAGGCGAATGATGGGCAGGGTCCCTGGGATGCCAGTGAAATACCATTTGAAAAAAGCACTGAATTTCCACTGAGATTCGGGTAAATGCTTTCTCTCTTTGCATGTTCTGCTGGTTTTTCCAGTTAAAGGAGAATTTCACAGATGGGAGGTGGCAAAAATCCGAAAATCTTTAGTATTAGCACAGAAAAGGCCACCATTTTATGGTAAGACAGTGGGCGGGGAAACAAAAAGACTACACAGCCACAAAATGGACTTGCTACAAAAATCATATGGACAAGCTACAAAAATCATGTACTCCGGAAAATATAGCTGAAGAGCCTATGCCATCATATCAGGAAAATAATGTTGCTCCAATTCTAAATCCTTCTAAAATCACTGAAAAGAACAAAAAGAACACGCCACATTATGGTATCAGCAGCATGTCCATCCTAATGGTCAATTACTGAGACCGGCAGTCTTTTGTATGACAATAACCGTCTGACAAAATGTAATGACTGCCACAGCCCTAGTCAGTACTGGTCAGTAGTTATGTGGTTGTGGTTAGTAGCTGTGGTCAGTAATTGTGTGGTTTTGGTAAGTAGTTGTGTGGTTCAGCAATTGTGTGGTTGTGGTCAGCAGTTGTGTGGTTGAGGTCATAGTTTTGTAGTTGTGGTCAGCAGTTATGTGGTTCAATAGTTATGTGGTAAGTAGTTGTGTGGTTGTGGTCAGTAGTTGTGGTCAGTACTGTTCAGTAGCTGTGGTTGTGGTCAGTAGTTGTGGTCAGTAGATGTGTGGTCAGTAGTTTTGTGGGTGTGGTCAGTAGTTGTGGTCAGTAGCTGTGTGGTTGTGGTCAGTTACTTCCGGTCACAACTTCCAGACTTGTCTCCGTGCTGCTGTTTGTTGGTACTTTGTTGCTACCTGACAACTTTACCGGAGCTAATTTACCAACATCATAAGTTTTCTTTTCCTCGCTCAACTTATTTCATTCAACTTTTTCACCCGGACACTTTATCTGGACATGGTTCTACAGGACATCCACCAGCCGAAGCGAAGTAGTAACATTAAGCCATCTAATTGCAGTCGCTGTACTCATAATAGACAGGAAAACTATCGCCTTGTGGTGAGGATAGCCATGCTGCAAGCCCAGCTTCAGACGCAATCGTTAGGCAAGGACAATTTAAGTGTAGGAAAGGATGAAACAGCATCAGTGCCGCCTATAAGTACAGATAGCAGTATAAATCACCTCAAACAGTCCCCGCAGCCGGACAATTTTCTCAAGGCTTCTGGAAGGAAATGCTGTTGGAATGCTCAACTGGTGTCGCTCATTCAGCCGAAATAAACTTTCAACAGGTTATCCCCATTAAGCAACGAGTTGGAGTCAGAGGCCGATCCATCTCTCCTCCACCCGTTACGGGGTCTGAGATGCCGAAGCCTCCCACCATTAGCGCTGACAAATTGAAAACCCTAGTCATTGGCGACTCCATTACCCGCAGTATTAGATATAAAAATAATAATCCAGCGATCATACACTGTTTACCAGGGGGCAGGGCTACCAACGTAAAGGCTAATCTGAAGACAGTGCTGGCTAAGGCTAAAACTGGCGAGTGTAGAGAGGATAGGGATATTGTTATCCACTTCGGCACCAACGATGTTGGAATGAAACAGTCAGAGGTCACCAAGTATAACATAGCTTCAGCATGTAAACTAGCTAGAAAGATGTGTTGGCATCAAGTAATTGCCTCTGGCCTCCTCCCAGTTAGGGGGAGTGATGAGCTCAAAAGCAGTCTCACAACTCAATCGATGGTTGATAATGTTTTTCTGCCCCTCTCAAAAGATAGAATTTGTAGATAATTGTCCCTCTTTCTGAGACTCACCCACAAACAGGACCAAGCCTGGCCAGCTGAGGAGTGAAGAACTCCACCCAAGCTGGAGGAGTGCTCTCATCTTATCTATCAACATAAACAGGGCTCTAACTCCTCTAGCTCCACAATGAGATAGGGTGCAGGCCAGGCAGCAGGCTGTCAGCCAGCCTGCCAGCGTAGTGGAGTCTGCTACTAGCATAGTCAGTGTAGTCAGCTCAACTATCCCCATTGAGACTGTCCAACATGTCTCCGGACCTTCTCACTGCCACAGGCATACCTGGACCTAGTTTTGTCCCGTGGAATAAATATAGTGGATATAATTTTTTTCCCACATAATCCTGGATTATCGGACTACAGTTTTATTATGTTTGCAAATGCAACAAATGATCTGTTTAGACACAAACCTAGAATCATCCAAAGCCATGCTACAAATTCTCGGACAACCCAAAGATTCCTAGATGCCCTTCCAGACTCCCTCCACCTTCCCAACGATGTCGGAGTACAAAAATCGGTTAACCACCTAACTGAGGAACTAAATTGAACCTTGTGTAATAATCTTGATGCAGTCACACCCCTAAAATCAAAATACGTTTGTCACAAGAAACTAGCTCCATGGTATACAGAAAATACCCGCGCCCTGAAACAAGCTTCCAGAACATTGGAACGTAAAATGGCACTCCACCAAACTGGAAGTCTTCCGATTAGCTTGGTAAGACAGTACCATGCAATATAGAAGATGTCTCACTGCTGCTCGATCATCCTATTGTTCAAACTTAATTGAGGAGAATAAGAACAATCCAACATTTATTTTTGATACTGTCGCAAAGCTAACTAAAAAGCAGCATTCCCCAAGAGAAGATGGCTTTCACTTCAGCAGTGATAAATTGATGAACTTCTTTGACGAAAATATCATGATCATTAGAAAGAAAATTACAGGCTCCTCTTTGAATCTGCATATTTCTCCAAAGCTCAGTTGTCCTGAGTCTGCACAACACTGCCAGGACCTAGGATCAAGGGAGACCGACACGTTTTTAAAATCCTATATCCCTTGACACATTCATGAATATTGTCATGGCCTCTAAACCTTCGAGCTGCATACTGGACCGTATTCCAACTAAACTACTGAAAGAGCTGCTTCCTATGCTTGGCTCTCCTTTGTTGAACATAATAAACGGCTCCTTATCCACGGAATGTGTACCAAACTCACTTAAAGTGGCAGTAATAAAGCCTCTCTTGAAAAAGCCAAACCTTGATCCAGAAAATTAAAAAATAAATAAATGAATATTGACCTATGTTGAATCTCCCATACCTCTCAAATGTTTTTTGAGGCAGCAACTAACTGCCTTCCTGAAGACAAACAATGTATACAAAAACACTTCTGTCTGGTTTTAGACCCAATCATAGCATTGAGACTGCACTCCTGAAGGTGGTAAATTACCTTTTAATGGTGTCAGACCAAGGCTCTGTATCTGTCCCCGTGCTCCTAGACCTTAGTGCCACTTTTACCACCACATTCTTTTGGAGAGATTGGAAACACTAATTGGTCTACACGGACAAGTTCTGGCCTGGTTTAGATCTTATCTGTCGGAAAGATCTCATCTCTGTGGATGGTTTGTCCTCTAACAAATCAGTAAGTTTCGGTGTTCCTCAAGGTTCCGTTTTAGGACCACTATTGTTTTCATTATATATTTGACCTCTTGGTGATGTCATTCGGAGCACACTGTCAACCTTTTGTCTAGACTACTGCAATGCTCCACTTTCCGGCTACCTGGATAAATCACTAAATAAAATTCAGTTAGTGCTAAACACGGCTGCTTGAATCTTGACTAGAACCAACATTTTTTATCAAATTACTCCATTACTAGTCTCTCTACACTGGCTTCCTGTTAGGCTAGGACTGATTTCAAGGTTTTTACTGCTAACCTGCAAAGCATTACATGGTCTTGGCCCTTCCTATCTCTCCGATTTGGTCTTGCCGGGCATACCTACATGTACGCTACAGTCACGAGATGCAGGCCTCCTTATTGTCCATAGAATTTCATTGCAAACAGCTGGAGTCAGGGCTTTCTCCTATAGAGCTCCATTTTAATGGAATCGACTGCCTATCCATGTGAGAGACGCAGACTCGGTCTTGACCTTTACATATTTATTGAAGACTCATCTCTTCAGTAGGTCCTATGATTGAGTGTAGTCTGGCCCAGGAGTGTGAAGGTGAACGGAAAGGCACTGGAGTGACAAACCGCCCTTGTGGTCTCTGCCTGGTCGGTTCCCCTCTCTCCACTGGGATTCTCTGCCTTCTGACCCTATTACGGGGGCTGAGTAACTGGCTTACTAGTGTTCTTCCATGCTGTCCCTAGGAGTGGTATGTCACTTGAGTGGGTTGAGTCCCTGACGTGATCTTCCAGGCCGGGTTGGCGCCCGGCAGATTTTAGGCCACCTTCCCATGTCCATACTAGCATACCACAGAGTATATGCCCAAAACATAGCTTTATAGTAAGTGGTATGGTAGTGTGGCTATTGTAGCACAGTTTTTGTGTAGCATCTTTGTGGGCTATAATCAGCCTCGTCTCAGGGTAGTAAGTTGGTGATTTGCGGATATCCCACTAGTGGTGTGGGGGCTGTGCTTTGGCAAAGTGGGTGGGGTTATATCCTGCCTGGTTGGCCCTGTCCGGGTACCTCGTCGGATGGGGCCATAGTGTCTTCCGACCCCTCCTGTCTCAGCCTCCAGTATCTATGATGCAATAGTTTCTGTGTCAGGAGTCTACAGTCAGTCTGTTTTATCTAGTGTAAGTCTTATCTGGTGTCCTACGTATGTGTGAATTTAGGATACTCCCTCTAATTCTCTCTCTCCCCCTCTCCCTCACATCCCGGAGGACCTGAGCCCTGGGACCATGCCTCAGGACTACCTGGCATGATGACTCCTTGCTGTCCTCAGTCCACCTGGTCATGCTGCTGCTCCAGTTTCAACTGATCTGCCTGCAGCTATGGAACCCTGACCAGTTCACTGGACATGCTTCCTTGTCCTGGACCTGCTGTTTTGGACTCTCTCTCTACCTCACCTGTTGTCTCGAACTCTGAATGCTCAGCTATAAAAAGCCAAATTACATTTACTCCTGAGGTACTCCACTGTTGCACCCTCAACAATGATTGATTATTATTATTATTTTCTGACCCTGCTGGTCATCTGTGAACGTTTGAACATCTTGGCCATGTACTGTTATAATCTGCGCCCGGCACAGCCAGAAGAGGACTGGCCACCCCTCAGAGCCTGGTTCCTCTCTAGGTTCCGGCCTTTCGAGTGAGTTTTTCCTAGCCACAGTGCTTCTACATCTGCATTGCTTGCTGTTTGCTGATTTAGGCTGGGTTTCTGTATAGCACTTTGACATCGGCTGATGTAAAAAGGGCTTCATAAATACATTTGGTTGATTGATTGATTGAGTAGTGATTTGGTTGTGGTTGTGGTCAGTACTTGTGGGCAGTATTTTGTTGATCAGTAGGTGTGTGGTCAGTCGTTTTGTGGTTGTGGTCAAGTCTGTGCGGTTCAGAAGTTGTGTGGTCAGTAGTTGTGTGGTTGTCAGTAGCTGTGTGGTTGTGGTCATTAGTTGTTTGGTTGTGGTCAGTCATTGTGGTCAGTAGCTGTGTGCCTGTGGTCAGTACTTGTGTGATTGTGGTCAGTAGATATGCTCAGTACTGGTCAGTCGTTTGTGACTGTGGTCAGTAGCTGTGTGGTTGCGGTCAGGATGAATCAACATTGTAGTTACTCCACAATACTACCCTAATTGACAGAGTGAAAAGAAGGAAGTCTGTACAGAATAAAAATATTCCAACACATGCATCCTGTTTCCAACAAGACACTAAAGTAATACTCCAAGAAATGTAGCAAAGCAATTCACTTTTTGTCCTGAATACAAAGTGTTGTGTTTCGGGCAAATCCAAAACAATACATTACTGAATACCACTCTCCATATTTGCAAGCATAGTGTTGGATGCACCATGTTATGGGTATGCTTGTAATCAGGGTTGGGGAGAAACAGATTATATGTAATCTGTTACATATAAGGGATTACAAAAAACGGTATCTGTAAATCCTTTACGGTAACAGAAAAAAAAATTGTAATCAGATTACAGATAATTTTGAAAAACTAGATGCTTACTTAGAGGATTACTTTTAAATTCAGAAAGGAGGTTTGCAAAAAATAATCTTTGACACCTCTGTTTTCTCAATGACATTCAAAATCAGTATTGAAAAAAGGTGCACGTTTAAGTTTGTTCCACTTGAGCGAGTCTGACCACAAGTCAGAGACTATGATGACACACCAAATGAGTTTGATGGATTGCGGGAAAAGAGAAGGAATAGGCTTTTGTGGGCTACAGTACAAGCTATGTCTTCCAATGGTACGACTGCTGTTGGCATCCAAAGATAATCCAACTTGAATAAACGCTTGGAGGTAAAGATGACAGCAGTGGTGTAGTCTACTGCGATACAGATATCACTTACAAGTCAAACGTTTGGACACACCTACTTATTCATGGGTTTTTCTTTATTTTTACTATTTCTACATTATAGAATAATAGTGAAGACATCAACACAATTAAATAACATATACAATCATGTAGAAACCAAAAAAGTGATTTATATTTTAGATTCTTCAAAGTGGACACCCTTTGCCTTGATGACAGCTTTGCACACTCTTGGCATTCTCTCAACCAGCTTCAACTGGAATGCTTTTCCAACAATCTTGAAGGAGTTCCCACATATGCTGAGCACTTGTTGGCCGCTTTGCCTTCACGCCGTGGTCCAACTCATCCCAAACCATCTCAATTGGGTTGAGGTCGTGTGATTGTAGAGGCCAGGTCATCTGATGCAGCACTCCATCACTATCCTTCTTAGCCATTACACAGCCTGGAGGTGTGTTGGGTCATTGTGCTGTTGAAAAACAAATGATCATTCCACTAAACACAAACAAGATGGGATGGCGTATCGCTACAGAATGCAGTGGTAGCCATGCTGGTTAAGTGTGCCTTGAATCCTAAATAAATTACTGACAGTGTCACCAGAAAAGCACCCCCACACCATCACACATGCGGAGATCATCCATTCACCTACTCTGCGTCTCACAAAGACACGGCGGTTGGAACCAAAAATCTCAATCTCAAGTGAAAAGTGTTATGAAATGTAATTTCATGTAATATTTTTAATTATAAGAGTAGCTGCTTCCTTGGCAGCAGCTACTCTTCCTGGGGTCCAGCAACATCAAGGCAGTTATATACAAACAAATGATTACATAACACTTTACACAACACATTAAGTGTGTGCTCTCAGGCCACTACTCTACTACCACATATCTACAAAATCCATGTTTGTGTGTGTGTATAGTGCGTGTTAGCATGTCTGTGCCTGTGTGTGTCTTTTCACAGTCCCTGCTGTTCCATAAGGTGTATTTTTACATGTTTTTTTATCTGATTCTACTGCTTGCATCAGTTACACCAAGTGTTGCCCCGTTGGAAAATATAAACAATACATTTCTATTTTCCAACGAGGCAACGAGGTGAGTTTCTCTCTCGCCTGAGTAGCCTCGTTTCACTGCCAAAAATAAAATATACCATCTTGTGTTCAGCGAAATAACAACACAATGTAAAAAAAAAATTAAATGTAATTTTACCTTTATTTAACTAGGCAAGTCAGTTAAGAACAAATTCTTATTTTCAATGACGGCTTAGGAACAGTGGGTTAACTGCCTGTTCAGGGGCAGAACGACAGATTTGTACCTTGTCGGCTCGGGGATTTGAACTTCCAACCTTTCGGTTACTAGTACAATGATCTAACCACTAGGCTACCCTGCCGCCCCAATACAGGTAGCCTAGTCAAATAATTAACATCCAATTACATTAACCGTTACCCTCCCTCGGGAAACCTTCACTCTTACTGAGTCACACGATGTGGAATAGAGTTCCATGTAGCCATGGCTCTATGTAGTAGTGGCGAATCCCATAGTCTGTTCTGGATTGTGAATAGACCTCTGGTGGCATGTCTTGTGGGGTTCTGTATGCATGAGTTTCTAAGCTGTGTGCTAGTAGTTTAAACAGACAGATCAGTGCATTCAGCATGTCAATACTTCTTACAAAAATAAGTATTGATGACGTAAAACTCTGCTCTACTTTGTGCCATGACAGATTATGATTAATGTCAGCTCTCAGTGTACATTTAAGGGCCAGCTGTGCTGCCCTGTTCTGAGCCAATTGTCATTTTCTTAAGTTCCTCTTAAGAGGGTCTTAGTCCAGGTGCAACAAAACTAGTGCCTGTGGGACCTGCCTTGTTGATAGTGTTAAGAAAGCAGAGAAGTGCTTAATTATGGACAGACTTCTCCCCATCTTAGCTACTGTTGAATCAACATGTTTTGACCATGACATGTTACAATCCAGGGTTACTCCAATGATTTAAGAGCTTGGAAAATTCCAGAAAAGTATGTCATGACTTTAGAAGATTCTGATAGGCTAATTGAAATCATTTAAGTCAATCTGAGGTGTACCTGTGGATGTATTTCAAGGCCTACCTTCAAACTCAGTGCCTCTTTGGTTGACATCATGGAAAAATCCAAATAAATCAGCCAAGGCCTCAAAAAAAATATTGTAGACCTCCACAAGTCTGGTTCATCCTTGGGAGCAATTTCTAAATGCCGGAAGGTACTATGTTCATTTTTACAAACAATAGTATGCAAGTATAAACACCATGGGACCAAGCAGCCGTCATACCGCTCAGGAAGGAGACGCGTTCTGTCTCCTAGAGGTGAACATACTTTAGTGCGAAAAGTGCAAATCAATCACAGAACAACAGCAAAGTACCTTGTGAAGATGGTGGAGGAAACAGGTACAAAAGTATCTATATCCACAGTAAAACGAATGAAATGTCCTCTGGTCTGATGAAAAATAAATAGAATTGTTTGGCCATAATGACCATTGTTATATTTGGAGGAAAAAGGGAGAGGCTTGCAAGCTGAAGAACACCATCCCAACCGTGAAGCATGGGGTAGACAGCATCATGTTGTGGAGTGCTTTGCTGCAGGAGGGGCTGGCGCACTTTACAAAATAGATGGCATCATGAGGAGGGAACATTATGTGGAAATATTGAAGCAACATCTCAAGACATCAGTCAGAAAGTTAAAGCTTGGTCACAAATGGGTCTTCCAAATGGACAATGACCAAAAGCATACTTCAAAAGTTGTGTTAAAATGGCTTAAGGACAACAAAGTCAAATCAAATCAAATTGTATTTGTCACATACACATGGTTAGCAGATGTTAATGCAAGTGTAGCGAAATGCTTGTGCTTCTAGTTCCGACAAAGCAGTAATAACCAACAAGTAATCTAGCTAACAATTCCAAAACTACTACCTTATAGACACAAGTGTAAGGGGAGTAAAGGGGATAAAGAATATGTACATAAAGATATATGAATGAGTGATGGTACAGAGCGGCATAGGCAAGATACAGTAGATGGTATTGAGTACAGTATATACATATGAGATGAGTATGTAAACAAAGTGGCATAGCTAAAGTGGCTAGTGATACATGTATTACATAAAGATGCAGTAGATGATATAGAGTACAGTATATAGGTATACATATGAGATGAATAATGTAGGGTATGTAAACATTATATTAGGTAGCAATGTTTAAAGTGGCTAGTGATTATATTTTACATAATTTCCCATCAATTCCCATTATTAAAGTGCCTGGAGTTGAGTCAGTGTGTTAGCAGCAGCCACTCAATGTTAGTGGTGGCTGTTTAACAGTCTGATGGCCTTGAGATAGAAGCTGTTTTTCAGTCTCTCGGTCCCAGCTTTGATGCACCTGTACTGACCTCGCCTTCTGGATGATAGCGGGGTGAACAGGCAGTGGCTCGGGTGGTTGTTGTCCTTGATGATCTTTATGGCCTTCCTGTGACATCGGGTGGTGTAGGTGTCCTGGAGGGCAGGTAGTTTGCCCCCGGTGATGCGTTGTGCAGACCTCACTACCCTCTGGAGAGCCTTACGGTTGTGGGCGGAGCAGTTGCCGTACCAGGCGGTGATACAGCCCGACAGGATGCTCTCGATTGTGCATCTGTAGAAGTTTGTAGAAGTTTTTGGTGACAAGCCGAATTTCTTCAGCCTCCTGAGGTTGAAGAGGCGCTGCTGCGCCTTCTTCACGATGCTGTCTGTGTGGGTGGACCAATTCAGTTTGTCTGTGATGTGTACGCCGAGGAACTTAAAACTTACTACCCTCTCCACTACTGTTCCATCGATGTGGATAGGGGGGTGTTCCCTCTGCTGTTTCCTGAAGTCCACAATCATCTCCTTAGTTTTGTTGACGTTGAGTGTGAGGTTATTTTCCTGACACCACACTCCGAGGGCCCTCACCTCCTCCCTGTAGGCCGTCTCGTCGTTGTTGGTAATCAAGCCTACCACTGTTGTGTCGTCCGTAAACTTGATGATTGAGTTGGAGGCGTGCGTGGCCACGCAGTGGGTGAACAGGGAGTACAGGAGAGGGCTCAGAACGCACCCTTGTGGGGCCCTGGTGTTGAGGATCAGCGGGGTGGAGATGTTGTTGCCTACCCTCACCACCTGGGGGCGGCCCGTCAGGAAGTCCAGTACCCAGTTGCACAGGGCGGGGTCGAGACCCAGGGTCTTGAGTTTGATGATGAGTTTGGAGGGTACTATGGTGTTGAATGCCGAGCTGTAGTCGATGAACAGCATTCTCACATAGGTATTCCTCTTGTCCAGATGGGTTAGGGCAGTGTGCACTGTAGTTGAGATTGCATCGTCTGTGGACCTATTTGGGCGGTAAGCAAATTGGAGTGGGTCTAGGGTATCAGGTAGGGTGGAGGTGATATGGTCCTTGACTAGTCTCTCAAAGCACTTCATGATGACGGAAGTGAGTGCTACGGGGCGGTAGTTGCTTAGCTCAGTTACCTTAGCTTTCTTGGGAACAGGAACAATGGTGACCCTCTTAAAGCATGTGGGAACAACAGACTGGGATAGGGATTGATTGAATATGTCCGTAAACACACCAGCCAGCTGGTCTGCGCATGCTCTGAGGGCACGGCTGGGGATGCCATCTGGGCCTGCAGCCTTGCGAGGGTTGACACGTTTAAATGTTTTCCTCACGTCAGCTGCAGTGAAGGAGAGTCCGCATGTTTTGGCTGCGGGCCGTGTCAGTGGCACTGTATTGTCCTCAAAGCGGGCAAAAAAGTTATTTAGTCTGCCTGGGAGCAAGACATCCTGGTCCGTGACGGGGCTGGTTTTCTTTTTGTAATCCGTGATTGACTGTAGACCCTGCCACATACCTCTTTTGTCTGAGCCGTTGAATTGAGATTCTACTTTGTCTCTATACTGACACTTAGCTTGTTTGATTGCCTTGCGGACGGAATAGCTACACTGTTTGTATTCGGTCATGTTCCGGTCACCTTGCCCTGATTAAAAGCAGTGGTTCGCGCTTTCAGTTTCACGTGAATGCTGCCATCAATCCACGGTTTCTGGTTTGGGAATGTTTTAATCGTTGCTATGGGAACGACATCTTCAACGCACGTTCTAATGAACTCGCTCACCGAATCAGCGTATTCGTCAATGTTGTTGTTTGATGCAATACGAAACATATCCCAGTCCATGTGATGGAAGCAGTCTTGGAGTGTGGAATCAGATTGGTCGGACCAGCGTTGAACAGACCTCAGCGCGGGAGCTTCTTGTTTTAGTTTCTGTCTGTAGTCAGGGATCAACAAAATGGAGTCGTGGTCAGCTTTTCCGAAAGGAGAGCGGGGCAGGGCCTTATATGCGTTGCGGAAGTTAGAATAGCAATGATCCAAGGTTTTTCCAGCCCTGGTTGCGCAATCGATATGCTGATACAATTTAGGGAGTCTTGTTTTCAGATTAGCCTTGTTAAAATCCCCAGCTACAATGAATGCAGCCTCAGGATATATGGATTCCAGTTTGCAAAGAGTCAAATAAAGTTAGTTCAGAGCCATCGCTGTGTCTGCTTGGGGGGGAATATATACGGCTGTGATTATAATCAAAGAGAATTCCCTTGGTAGATAATGCGGTCGACATTTGATTGTGAGGAATTCTAAATCAGGTGAACAGAAGGACTTGAGTTCCTGTATGTTGTTGTGGCCACACCGCATCTCGTTAACCATGAAGCATACGCCCCCGCCCCTCTTCTTACCAGAAAGATGTTTGTTTCTGTCGGCGCGATGCGTGGAGAAACCAGCTGGCTGCACCGACTCCGATAGCGTCTCTCCAGTGAGCCATGTTTCCGTGAAGCAAAGAACATTACAGTCTCTGATGTCCCTCTGGAATGCTACCCTTGCTCGGATTTCATCAACCTTGTTGTCAAGAGACTGGACATTGGCGAGAAGAATGCTAGGGAGTGGTGCACGATGTGCCCATCTCCGGAGTCTAACCAGAAGACCGCTTCGTTTCCCCCTTTACGAAGGCGTTTTTTTGGGTCGCCGGCTGGGATCCATTTCGATGTCCTGGGTGAAAGGCAGAACACAGGATCCGCTTCGCGAAAGTCAAATTCTTGGTCGTACTGATGGTGAGTTGACGCTGCTCTTAAATTCAGTAGTTCTTCTCGACTGTATGTAATGAAACCTAAGATGACCTGGGGTACCAATGTAAGAAATAACACATAAAAAAACTGCATAGTTTCCTAGGAACGCGAAGCGAGGCGAAGCGAAGTCAATGTATTGGAGTGGAGTGGCCATCACAAAGCCCTGACCTCAACCCTATATTCACCCAACTTATTGTGGGAAGCTTGTCGAAGGCTACCCGAAACATTTGACCCAAGTTAAACAATTTAAAGGCAATGCTACCAAATACTAATTGAGTGTATGTAAACTTGTGACCCACTGGGAATGTGATGAAAGAAATAAAAGCTGAAATAAATCATTCTCTCTACTATTATTCTGACATTTCACATTCTTAAAATAAAGTGGTGATCCTAATTGACCTAGGACAGGGAATTTTTACTAGGATTAAATGTCAGGAATGGTGAAAAACTGAGTTTAAATGTATTTGGCTAAGGTGTATGCAAACTTCCGACTTCAACTGTATTTCAGGTTTATGATTTAGTGAATGATTTGTAGGATGAATGTATTTGTTGCCATCCATTCTGCAGTGATTTCACTCGCTGTAGTAGCTGACGTGTATAATGTTGAGTCATCCGTATATATAGACACACTGGGTTTACTCAAAGCAAGTGTCATGTCATTAGTAAGGGTTGAACAAAGTAAAGAGCCTAGACAGCTTCCCTGGGGAATGCCTGATTCTACCTGGATTATGTTGTAGAGGGTTCCATTAAAGAACACCCTCTTTGTTCTATTAGACGGGTAACTATGATCGATAATATCAAAAGCCGCACCGAAGTCTAACAAAACAGCTCCCACAATCTTTTGATCATTAATTTTTCTCAGCCAATCATCAGTCATTTGTGTAAGTACCATGCATGTTGAATGCCTTTCCCTATAAGCATGCTGAATGTCTGTTGTCCCTTTGTTTACTGTGAAATAGCATTGTATCTGGTAAAACACCACATTTTCAAAAAGTTTACTAAGGTTTGGTAACAGGCTGATTGGTCGGCTATTTGAGCCAGTAAAGGGGCTTTACTGTTCTTGGCAAGAGGAATGAGTTTTGCTTCCCTCCAGGCCTGAGGGCACACACCAGCTTGAATGCTTAGTTTGAAGATATGGCAAATAGAAGTGGCAATATCGTCTGCTATAATACCCAGTCATTTTTCATCCAAGTTGTCAGAACCAGGTGGCTTATCACTGATAAACAACAATATTTTTTCACCTCTTCCACATAGCATTCTGTAGACGTTATAACCATGTATTGTAACCACTGTATAATCAAGGTATTATTTAAGGGAGTTTAAGAGTTAGTCAGAATATGAATGTCATCTGTTCCTAGCAAGTTATCAATTTCATGAACCATGTTTCTTAGGCTACATATGTTAATGTGGGCTATTTTTAGCACTTTTCTGGGATGCTTGATTGTTTTTATTGCTTTACTGGGAAGCTTTTCAGAAGTAGACATGAAAATGTGATTTATGTTTGAGCTGATAGCGCAGGGTGAGCTGCACCAAATGGGACTTCCTACTAGGGCACACTGCCTCAGTGCTAACAGTATAACTCTGGTTCATAGCCACATGATTACTGAATACAATAGCTGTAGGATCAACAGAGGCATTCAGGGGAGTCAGATGGACATACATTAGGTTACTTACTTTGTGACTGCCAAAACATCTGGGATAATGCACATTTGCTGCAGCATTACGACATCTCAGTGACACAACGGTAGGGATTATCTGAGCTGGGCTTGGGTCATTGACAAATCATTGTCTCAATGCAGCCTTAAAATGAATGGACAGGAGTTCATGTGCCAAGATAATTTGGATGGACTCCATCATTCCTGTAGAGCATCTTCTGTTTCCAGAAGGTGTCAAAGTTATCCTAAAAAGTTATTCCAACAGAGATACAGTAATCGTTTAGCCAAGTGTGAAACGCCGGTAGCCTGTAAATCTTTCACACCCGTGGCCCAACAATGGTGCCGGACCGGATATAATTGGCCGCTTATAATTGGCCGCATTCAGAGCTAGACTCAGTTCTTTAAAATCAATATTCAGTAGTTCCGAGCTAGCCCTCCCAATGTCGTTTGACCCCACATGGACTACGACAGCGCCAGCTCCTGGCAGCTGTCATAGAATGGTCGGAAGCAGCCTTGCAATGTCCTGTACTCGTACTCCAAGATAACACAGGGTTTTTGCTCCGGGAACAGAGGTCAGGTCATCCTTTAGCCTTGAGAGGTTTCGCAAAACCTTTGAAGAGTGAATGGCAGTGGGGCCCGATGGACCTGAGCCAGCTGTAGTAGTCCTGGATGATGCAAGTATATGGATGATGAATGGGTCGGAGTCTCAGACAGCCTCACGGTCCGTTGAGGGGGGAGCTATGAGGAGCTGAACACGAGGTAGAAGCCACCGGAGAGCCACAGAGGACGCAGGCGCAGGTACCTCCGGATTCGATCTGAAATCGGAAGCCCCCAGGGAAGAAGGTGCTGGAATCTCTGGATCCAGAGCGGGGAAGCTGTTTCTAGTCTGTGTCTGGTCCGGGATTACCATCACCAAGGAGGACCCCATTGACAGAGGTCGCTGCTTTCGAACACCACGGCGAGTGACATATCTGGCTGGTTGGTAGGATCAAGAACAGGAACATCCAAGTCATCCAGAAGCAACCTAATAACTCCATTATCCAGGTAAGGATCTTTGCAGAGCACTGGCCAGTCAGCTGTGACACTTCCACCAGGCCAGAGGGGCGTCCAGATACTGGAATAGAAGACAAATAAAAAGTAGGCGGTGTGGATTCCCCAGTAGCTTGTGTAAGTTCGCTACTTGTTTGCTAAGAGTAGCCACTTCGCCCCTGTAGTCCTCTGCAAACAAACAGTTGCTACTAAAAATAAAACACAGCTCATGTAGAGTTAGAAATGTTTGTTAGCATCCTCCATTTGATGCTACAGGCTAGCTAAGCTAGCTGGGCTTCTGTGTCTCTTTTTTAAATTTTTGTAATATGTTTAATATTTTAATACATATATATATATATATATATATATATATATATTTTTTTTTAAAAAACAGCAATACAAACATTGCCATTCATTGTACTGTTGAATGGGATGGACAATTTAGAGGACAAAACAAAACTTAACTCACACATGCACAAAATAAAACAAAATCCTATTAGGTGGTACATGTGCTGTATAAGAAGACAGCATATGGTCATTACAAGCAGTGTAGTTAAGCCAAAAATAAATATTGAGTGGAGTACAGCACAGAGTAGCAGCAGATCGTCAACCCAGTTATGAAGCGGGACAAGACCATTTATCCAGTGGCTGCCATATTGTGTAAAACAATGGACTTCTATTGGAGGTATTGTATCGTATCTTTTCCATATGTATTACATTTCCTAAATCCCGTAACCACATTTCAAAGGTAGGTACAGTCTCCAATTTCCAAAATTGCAATATGAGCCTTTTGGCTAATAGAGTACAAAGAGAGACAGCCTTCCCCTCCTGGTTATACCCATCAACTGTACCAAACAGGCAACAAAGGCTATAACTCTATCAAAGGCTTTAGATAAGTAATCAAAAATGAGAGTCCAGTAAGCATGTAACTTAGGACATGTCCAAAATAAGCGGGTCAACCGTCCCCTCATCCTGCTTGCATCTCTCACACAGTGGTGAGGTGTCCGGGAATATTTTATGCAGTTTTACTTTTGAGTAATGTAACCTGTGTATCACCTTAAACTGAAAAAGGTTGTGTCTGGCATTCACTGAACTGTGGTTTATATTCCTGAGAGCTTCTACCCAGTCCTCATCTGAGATTTCTGAACCTTCTCAAGCCCTTTTAATAGTGTCTGTGGATACCTCTATGTGGGCCTGTAGCACATCATACAGTCTAGAGACCGACCCTTTTGAATGGGGTTTGACAAGGATCAAGCTATCTAATGTAGGATTATTTGTCTTAATGCCATACTGTGGGATATGTGCCCTTAAGAATTTTCTGATTTAGTGGTATCTGAAAAAATGTGTTGTTGGCATGTTGAACTTTCCCTGTAATAGTTGAAATGAAGCTAACTGGGCATCCCATGTATAAATTACCAATTGTTGTGAGCCCCTTCTCCCTCCACTGTGAAAACACCATATCATCCAATGCAGGGTGGAAAGCATGATTCAGGCAAATCGGGCTGTCAATGTATACAGTGGGCATGTTAAGAAAATACCTAATCTGTTTCCAGATCCTAAGAGTATGACAAATGACTGGATTAAGCCATAAGTGGCTTTTTCACATATGATGGACTATTAACAAGTGTAGAGAGTGAGGAACGTTGACAGGAGGCCTGCTCAGTCAAAAGCCATGAAGGCATATCATTCGGTTGCATCCCAGGTAAACTTTCCCTCCAGAAAGACACAATGTTCAGATTAGCAGCCCAATAATACAGTTTAAAGTGAGGAAGGCCAAAGCCAAAGGCCCCCCTCTATCTTGTACTTGCATAAATGCTGCCTTGTTATCCCATAAAAATGTAATTATTATTGAATCCAGTTTATTAAAATAGCTTTGTGGTATGAAATTGGGTAGACATTGGAAGAGCCACTGCCTCAACTTTACGATCATGATACATTACATTGAAAAGGCATCTCAAGGGCCTCCCGGGTGGTCCTTAAGGGCGCTGTACTGCAGCGCCAGCTGTACCACCAGAGACTCTGGGTTCGCGCCCAGGCTCTGTTGTAACCGGCCGCGACCCGGAGGTCCGTGGGGCGACGCACAATTCGCCTAGCGTCGTCCAGGTTAGGGAGGGTTGGCCGGTAGTGATATCCTTGTCTCTGCGACTCCTGTGGCGGGTCGGGCGCAGTGCCCGCTAACCAAGGTTGCCAGGTGCACCAAGGTTGCCAGGTGTTTCCTCCCACACATTGGTGCGGCTGGCTTCCGGGTTGGATGCACGCTGTGTTAAGAAGCAGTGCGGCTTGGTTGGGTTGTGTATCGGAGGACGCATGACTTTCAACCTTCGTTTCTCCCGAGCCCGTACGGGAGTTGTAGCGATGAGACAAGATAGTAGCTACTAAAACAATTGGATACCACGAAATTGGGGAGAAAATGGGGTAAAATTCACCAAAGAAAAAAAAGAAAAGGCGTCTCAAATTGTAGTATTTATGCCGGCCCGGGATAAAAACCGGTTTGCCAATATTTTTGTCAACACCTTGTTTTCCATGGGGAGTAACGACACGGGGCGATAAGACGACATCTCCATGGAATCTCTATATTTTTTCAAGATCAGTACTATTGTAGCTTCATACAGTGTTTGCGGGAGTTTGGCATTTCTTTGGCTTGTTTAAACATTCACAACATAAGTGGAGCTAGAGTGGTGCAGTACTTCTTATAGAATTCTATTACATATCCATCGGGCCCAGGGGCCTTGCTGTTTGGAAATTGTGCTATCGCTGTGTTAATTTCCTCTAAAGTTATCCGAGCAAGTTATCGCGTTTTGATTGATATAGCTCTGAGTTAAACTGCGCAAAGAATTTATTAATATCCTGTGGATCTGTTACTATTTTACCCTACTTGTCTTTTATTTTGTGAATAGCTCTAGATGCCTGTACATGCTTTAGCTGTCTTGCTTATAATTGATGTGATTTGTTACCCAGTTCGAAAAAACTTTGTTGCGTTCTAGCAAGTAAAGAGCCCACCTGTTTCGAAAGGATGGTATTTTATTCATATTTCAACTTTGTGATCTTCTCAAGGACTGTATTCAAGGAATTCATCCTAAAAACGTTCTCCTGTTCCCCTAACTCGCTTTCAATTTCTCTCAGCCTAGTATTGGCATGTTTCTTCCTCTCTGATGTATAATAAATAATGTAACCTCTAATCACAGCCTTTAGAGATTCCCAAAGGGTGGAGTCGTCAACATCCCCCGTGTCGTTAGTTCCGAGGAAAAAGGCAATCTGCTCCTTCAAATACTGACAAAAAGTCTCATCTTTCAACAAGTATGCGTCTAAGCACCACCGCCGCCGACATATTGTCGAGATTCCGCACCATGGACAGAGGAGAGTGGTCCGTAATTAGAATATAGGGTGATAGGTAACCGACGAAGCTGCTGAAATTAGTTTGGAGTCCAACAAAAAATAGTCAATTCTGGAATATGATTTATGAACTGATGAAAATAAAGAATAATCCCTATCTGTTGGTGTGCGTCAGTCTCCAAATATCAACAATGTTAAGGGTTGTCATCAATGTATTTAGACAGACACTGGCAATGGATTGTTGAAGTGACCTTGATAGCTGTTTATCTAAAATAGGATCTAACGTACAGTTAAAGTCACCTCCAATAATAACACACGTATCCGAGATATTTGGTATGGCCTTAAATACCCTTTGAAAAAATAATGGATCATCGAAGTTGGGTCCATATAAATTGACCAAGGTTATTGGTTTCAAACTCAGTGTACCAGCCACAATAATATACTGGCCATTTTAGGATCTGAAATTGAGGATGAGTAAACGAAAGGAATGTTTTTCCTTATCGGGATTGCTACACCTCTTGCATCCAAGTTAGACTGGTATATCTGACCGATCCAGCCGACTCGTAGCTTGGCCTGAGCGGAGTGTTTAATATGAGTTTCTTGAAGAAGCACTATGTCAGCCCCCAGTGATTTAAGATGAGAAAAAACCTTAGCTCGTTTCACGACATGCCCCTTTCACGACATGCCCTAAGCCATTACAGTTCCAGCTGACTATCTTTATTCCACCAGGTCTACTCTGTGCTCGGTCACTATGTGGCATTTCTTATTTTAGAGCAAATTGTTGCTGTCATACAAAGCCCAAAAGAAAAACGGCCCGCTGTGCGGGAGCTTGTCATGCCACCTGTATTAATAAATGTGAACATAAAACCCAGACCGCATCCCCCCTCCTGTCCCTTTACTGAGTGACTTCCCCAAACGAAGCACTCCTTGACTAACACAAACCTTAGGGTGTCTAGACATACAGCTTGAACTAACTCGTCATCTATAGACGCTCCGCAATATAAACCAATATTAAATAACACTTAACTCTCACGTTAGGGGGTGAGTGGCGCTAAAACATGATAGGCTAAACAGTGCTATATAAGCCACAACATTTTACCCATCATATAAGTCATAATTTCTGATCGAAAAGACAGGAAATTCAAACACATTCCTGGTCTGTATTTGGCCATTTAGCCGGTTGACACAGCCGTTCTGTATCCTCAGCCAGGGAACTTGCTTGATAAGAACAGATAGGCCTCTTTTGGGTTGTCAAACATACGTGTTGATCCCCCGACTGTCACCTTAAACCGGGCTGGGAAGAATAATCCATATCGGACGTTGGCCGCCCTGCATTTGTTGCGTAACTCATCATACTCTTTCCGTTGGTTCCTCACCTCCAAAGTAATATCTGAGTAGAAAGACACCCTGGCTCCGCTGTAGTTTAAGGGGGAACTTTTGACTAGCCAGCTTGAGGATGAGATCCCTGGTCTGGGGATAGAGCAGCTGTACAATGAATGGCCTTGGTTGCGCGCCCTTGGCCGGCTTTGTTGCCTGTGATCTGTGTGTGCGGTCGATCAGGATGGCAGTTTTGAAGTGTTCACTCCCCAGCAATGCCCGTATCAGCTCCAAGACGAATTCAGTGGGTTTCCCTTTCTCAGTGTCCTCCTGGATCCCAAATATTCGGATGTTCTGGCGTCTTGAATGCGACTCGAGCATTTCCAATTGGGCTCTCGTTGCACACTGTTTCTCTATGTCCTGTAGCCTGGCCTCGTGATCGACTGTCGTCAGCTCAACTTCATGTACCCTTCGTTTAATTGCCTTCACAGTTTCAGTCAAAATCCCAAAACTCTTTGAGATATCAGCCAACCCTGTGTCCACCTTCTTGCTTAGTGAGTTTATGGCAGCCAGTATGTCACTGAGTAGGATCTGTGGGGAACTCTTGGGAGCTAGCATCTTCAGCTAACTCCTCGTGGGTCTGCAAAGATGAAATTGGTTCGTTGTCTATTTCAAATTCTTGTTTAGCGCCCCCTTTTTTGGTGCCTTTTCCCTTTGTCATATTGCCAGACAATGTTTGAAGTTATAGGTTGTGAGAGGTTAAGATAAAAATAAATTTGTTTCAAAATAGAGCGGAGCTCTAGCAAAGCACGTCTACTACATAGCAAGCTCTCTAGCGCCCCCATGCCTCTCTTCTTGACAGGGAATTCTCAACTTGTCCGAGAGAGAATTACATGGCTATCAAAACGTCAGCCAAGGTAAGCCTAAACCACACACACAATTAATTTACATTTTTGTAAAATTAATGGCGGTGTGAAGTATTTTACCTCAGGCTCAGTAAAACACGTTTCTTCAACAACACTAAACAAGTGAAATGGGTGTGACAGTAGAGTGTGGTATCCATAGCAATGGCTCCGTTTGGGATGGTTTTGAATACTTTCTGAATGCACTGTAACATGGCCTTTGGTTGATATTGTCCAACAGCCCATTTGAAAACGGGGGGTAATCAAGTTTATGAAATTCACAATCGGCTGCTTTTCAGAGCCTTTCAGGGTGTTGATCAGCTCAATAAAATCGTATTTCATTTGCTCCGATTTACCTTTTTGGATATAATTTGATCCCACATGCACTACTACAGTAGCTGTTGTACGTATTGTGGTCTGTAGTGGTCAGTAGTTGTGGTCAGTACTTGTGTGGTTGTGGTCAGTAGTTGTGTGGTCAGTAATTGTGTGGTTGCTGTCAGTAGTTGTCTGCCTCCCTTTCAAAAAAGCCTGCTTTGGGGGAGGGACACAGCCAGAGCACAAAGCACTTCCCCACATAAGTTGTTGTCTTTCAGAGACTGGAAAAAAACGTGTCAGATTGTATATTCATATCGCTGTAAGATGTCCCATGGCTCTAACAAGGACATCCATATCTACACTACCGGTCAAAAGTATTAGAACACAAACTTTTTAAACATTTTTTTAATGTAATCTTTATTTAACTAGGAAAGTCAGTTAAGAACAAATTCTTATTTACAATGATGGCCTATCGGGGAACAGTGGATTAAACTGCCTTGTTCAGGGGCAGAACGACAGATTGTTACCTTGTCAGCTCGGGGATTCGATCCAGCAACCTTTCGATTACTGACCCAACACTCTGACCACTACCTGCCGCCCCATACTCATTCAAGGGTTTTTCTTTTTACTATTTTCTACATTGTAGAATAATAGCAAAGACATCAAAAATATGAAATAACACATATGGAATCATCCAAGTTTATAATTTTAAAAGGCTAATTGATCATTAGAAAACCCCTTTGCAATTATGTTAGCACAGCTGAAAACTGTTGTACTGATTAAATAAGCAATGAAACTGGCCTTCTTTAGACTAGTTGAGTATTTGGAGCATCAGCATTTGTGGGTTCGATTACAGGCTCAAAATGGCCAGAAAAAAAGGACTTTCTTCTGAAACTCGTCAATCTATTCTTGTTCTGAGAAAGGAAGGCTATTCCATGCGAGAAATTGCCAAGAAAAGTGGGTATAGTGAGAGATTTGTACAGGGTAAAAGGGATCTTGAAGAAGGAAGGCTATCACTCCATTTTGCAATGCTATGCCATACCCTGTGGACAACGCTTCATTGGAGTCAATTTCCACATCTTGACCATATTTCCTATTCATTTTGCAACTCATTTTATGTATGTTTACATGGAAAACAAGGACATTTCTAATTGACCCCAAACTTTTGAATGGTAGTGTATGTGTAAAACACATCTCTCACTGACCTAGACTCCCCCAGGGTGAAATTCACCTTTAATACTAAATAAATACTGCACTCTGACCAACAACACGTATTTGGTACATTCATGATAGTGTTGTTAGACAAAGCAAGGACATTTTTTATTGGAATTTGCAGCTTCTAACATGACTTGCTTACTGCATCTAGAAAGAGAGCAGTTGATGAGTTACTAAAACAGCTCTATCTATTGATTGGTAGAAGCTATTCCTAATCCGTTCTCAAATTTGAAAAGCAGAGAAGTAAAAGGACAATTTCATCCGCTCTAAGTTTTTGTCTGGCTTGTTGGGGGAGTGGTCAAAACAACAGTTTAGAAAAAGTTGGGGAAAATTGTCAGTATTTGTGGTCAGTATTTTTGTAAGTATGTTTGTGGTTCAGTAGTTTTTTGGTTGTGGTCAGCAGCTGTGGTCAGTATTGTGGTCTGTAGTTTTGGTTAGTAGTTATGTGTTTGTGGTCAATAGTTGTGTGGCTGGGGTCAGTAATTGTGGGGTTGTGGTCAGTAGTTGTGTTCAGTAGTATGACCTGTAGTTGTGTTGTTCTGGTCAGTAGTTTTGGTCCGTAGTTGTGTAGCTGTGGTCAGTAGTTGTGTGGTTTTGGTCAGTAGTTGTGGTCAGTTTTTGGTCAGTAGTTGATTGTTTCAGTAGTTGTTTGGTTGTGGTAAGTAGTTGTGGTCAGTAATTGTGTGGTTGTGGTCAGTAGTTGGGTTGGCGCCCCCCTGGGTTGTGCCGTGGCGGAGATCTTTGTGGGCAACTGACATTTACTCCTGAGGTGCTGACTAGTAGCACCCTCAACAACTACTGTGATTATTATTATTTGACCATGCTGGTCATTTATGAACATCTTGGCCACATTCTGTTATAATCTCCACCCGGCACAGCCAGAAGAGGACTAGCCACCCCTCATAGCCTGGTTCCTCTCTAGGTTTCTTCCTAGGTTTTGGCCTTTCTAGGGAGTTTTTCCTAGCCACCGTGCTTCTACACCTGCATTGCTTTCTGTTTGGTGTTTTCGGCTGGGTTTCTGTACAGCACTTTGAGATATCAGCTGATGTAAGAAGGGCTATATAAATACATTTGATTTGATTTGAGTAGTTGTGGTCAGCAGTTATGACCTGTAATTGTTCTGGTCAGTAGTTTTGGTCAGTAATTGTGTGGTTGTGTTCACTAGTTGTGTAGTTCAGTAGTTGTGTGGTTGTGGTCAGTGTCTACACTACAGTTGTGAAAACTGAAAGAAGTGCAATGAGAAGTGATCTGGTGAAATATGAAAGGAGTGAATGGAGGCAGTTGTTGTCCAATGCAGTTGTTGCTAGGCAACAGTGGCTGGCCTGCCTCCACAATGGCTAAAGTCAGTGTGAAAAACATGCTAACATACAGTACGTTTGTGCTTTAATACTAAATAAATATTGCACTCTGACACACAAAAGCAAGGAAAGTGAACTTCAAAACGTGATGCAGATTTATTCGAATTTGTAGCTGTTGTTGCTAAATAATACATATGCTAGCTGCTAACATCCCTTACTGCATCTAGAAAGAGAGCAACTGATGGGTTCCTAAAACTGCTCTATCTGTAGAAGCTATTCCTAATCCATTCTCAGGTCTGAAAAGCAGAGAAGTAGAGAACGATTTCATTCAATCTATGTTTTTGTCTGACTTGTTGGGGGAGTGGTCAAAACAGGAGTTGTATAGAAAAGTTTGTAGAAAATGTGTTAATGCAGTTACTAAATCAGCTGTATCGTTAGAACTGTATAATATATTTTGGTTCGGTTGCCAGATTTGAATAGCAGAGAAGTAGATGAAGATGTCTAACTTTTTGTCAAAGTTGTTAGAAAAGCTGTCAATGTAGCTGATTTGTGTCAAAAGTTGTATTGTTGCTTTTACAGTGAATGGAATGTTGGGAGTGATGGGGAGATTTAGAATGTGAGGAAATAACATTAAGTGAATGGAGGACAACAAATTTGTAACTTAAAAAGTATAAAACATATAGAAAAGTTCTATACAATCAACTCAATTCAGACCAGTCCACACATTTTAAAGTTTGAACGGCGTTTCTAGCGTAAATGGTATAAGAGGTGCTAAATAATAATAATTAAAAGTCTGAAGTATGCCGTCAGCAAGCACACCTAATAAAAAAATCTAAAACACAGGACATAGAACACAAACAAAGCTATAAATACAGTTGAAGTCAGAAGTTTACATACACCTTAGCCAAGTACATATATACACAGTTTTTCACAATTCCAGACATTTAATCCACGTAGAAATTCCCTGTCTTAGGTCAGTTAGGATCACCACTTTATTTTAAGAATGTGAAATATCAGAATAATAGTAGAGAGAATGATTTATTTCAGATTTTATTTCTTTCATCACATTCCCAGTGGGTCAGAAGTTTACATACACTCAATTAGTATTTGGTAGCATTGCCTTTAAATGCTTTAACTTGGGTCAAACGTTTCGGGTAGCCTTCGACAAGCTTCCCACAATAAGTTGGGGGAATTTTGGCCCATTCCTCCTGACAAAGCTGGTGTAACAGAGTCAGATTTGTAGGCCTCCTTGCTCGCACACACTTTGTCATCTATTTTGTGAAGTGCACCAGTTCCTCCTGCAGCAAAGCACCCCCACAACATGATGCTGCCACCCCGTGCTTCACAGTTGGGATGGTGTTCTTCGGTTTACAAAGCCTCCCCCTTTTTCCTCCAAATATAACGATGGTCATTATGGCCAAACAGTTCTATTTTTGTTTCATCAAACCAGAGGATATTTCTCCAAAAGTACGATCTTTGTCCCCATGTGCATAGTTTGGCTTTTTAACCTGTTAGTACTCTAGGGGCAGTATTTCATTTTTGGATAAAAAGACGTGCCCGTTTTAAGCGCAATATTTTGTCACGAAAAGATGCTCGAATATGCTTGGAATTGATAGTTTTGGAAAGAAGAGAGTCTTACGTTTCCAGAACTGCAAAGATTTTCACTGTGAGTCCCTTAGAACAAATGCTTCGGGCAAAACCAAGATGTATGACCGACCAGGAAATGAACAGGATTTTTGAGGCTACATTTTCCATGATCGCCTTATATGGCTGTGAATGCGACAGGAATCAACGGACACTTTATCTTGTTTCCCCAAGGTCTCTGCAGCATTGTGAAGTATTTGTAGGCATATCATTGGAAGATTGACCATAAGAGACTACAATTGCCAAGTGTCCTGCTTGGTGTCTGCGTGGCATTTGGTGCGCAAAAGTCAGCTCCCAGTGTTTTTCCATTCGAATCAGACAACAAAGCAGGCTTCAAGGACGGTGCTTTCAATGGAGAGAAATATGAGAAACCACCTTCAGGATTGATTCAAACAACGTTTTCCATGTTTCAGTCGATATTATGGAGTTAATTCGGAAAAAAGTTCGACGTGTAGGTGTCTGAATTTTCGGTTAGTTTCGGTAGCCAAATGCATAGTAACAAAAGGGAACGATGTGTCCTACACAAGAATCTTTCAGGAAACACTGGACATCTGCTATGTAACTGAGAGTCTCCTCATTGAAACATCTGAAGTTCTTCAAAGGTAAATTATTTTATTTGATTCCTTGGCTGGTTTTTGTGAATATGTTGCGTGCTAAATGCTAACACTAAATGCTAAGCTAGCTATCACCACTCTTACACAAATTATTGATTTTCTCTGGTTCTAAAGCATATTTTGAAAATCTGAGACGACAGGATTGTTAAGAAAAGGATAAGCTTGAGAGCAGGCATATTTATTTCATTTCATTTGCGATTTTTAGAAATCGCTAACGTTGCGTTATGGTAATGAGCTTGAGGCTGTAGTTACGCTACCGCATACGGGTTTGGGCGGACTATAAGGTTAATGGCGGGTTTGGAGAAGTGGCTTCTTCCTTGCTGAGCGACCTTTCAGGTTATGTCGATATAGGACTCGTTTTACTGTGGATATAGATACTTTCGTACCTGTTTCCTCCAGGATCTTCACAAGGTCCTTTGCTGTTGTTCTGGGATTGATTTGCACTTTTCACACCAAAGTACAGCTGAGTGGTCCCATGATGTTTATACTTGCGTACTATTGTTTGTACAAATGAACGTGGTACCTTCAGGTGTTTGGAAATTGCTCCCAAGGATAAACCAGACTTGTGGAGGTCCACAGTCTTTTTTTCTGAGGTCTTGGCTGATTTCTTTTGATTTTCCCATGATGTCAAGCAAAGAGGCACTGAGTTTGAAGATAGGCTAATTGACATTATTTGAGTCAATTGGAGGTGTACCTGTGGATGTATTTCAAGGCCTATCAGAAACTTCTAAAGCCATGACATAATTTTCTGGAATTTTCAAAGCTGTTTAAAGGCACAGTCAACTTAGTGTATGTCAACTTCTGACCCACTGGAATTGTGATACAGTGAAATAAAAGTTAAATAATCTGTCTGTAAACAACTGTTGGAAAAATATCCTAACCGACTTGCCAAAACTATAGTTTGTTAACAAGAAATTTGTGGAGTGGTTGAAAAACGAATTTTAATGACTCTAACCCAAGTGTATGTAAGAACAGAATTAGCAGAGGTCCTTGAAAGCTTTACTGAACAGCACGTGTCTCTTGCGGTGTTCTCAGCCGTGTCAGAGTAACGGTGGCAACCGAGGTCAGGGGAAATCAGCTGGCATGTGGGCCAGAGAGAGAGTCTACACAATGTTAAAACAGCCATCGATAGTATGAATGTGTGTGTATGTGTGTTGGCGTGTTTTTGAGAAAAGTCATTACAAATCAACCCCACCTGGCACAGAGGCTTTACTGAGCAGCAACATGGGGAGTCTGTCCATCTGTCTGTCTCTGTGTGTGTGTGTGTGTGTGTGTGTGTGCACGTGCGCCATACGTGTCCCAGGGCAACATTGGGAGTCCACTCATGGACTACGGACTTAGCGAATTAAGACGAATGCCAGTGTGAAATCATGCTAGTAATTCACTAGAACGGAGTGTTACACGGTTCCATCAACGGTTATTGCTCATAACATAGAACACTCAAATAGACCAGAACAAAAATGCTGAAAAATGACTGTGCAAGATAGTAATAGATCACAATATTGCAACTATATGTAATAAATTATTCTCATTCCTCACAATATTCTTTCAATAAATAACTTGCAAAATGTTAATGTTCACATCAAAATAATAAAAAACTAATAAGAGATTGTGGTGGATGATTTAGGATTCCACCATGTCTCACACACTCACTCACACATGCACGCACATAGTTGCCTGGCTAGACACACTGAGCTTCACTATGCTAGGAGCTAACACCCCTACACAAGCACACACACGTTATGTTCTTCTATCCTCGTGTGGATCTAATGTACATCCATTCAAAATTATATTTTCCCTAACCCTTAACCCTAATTGTAACATTAAATCTAACACCTAAGCTTAAAATAACCTATCCTTTTCTCATTTCTCCCTTGCCTGAGAGGGAGGCTCAATTTACCTGTGAAGCCCATGAGAACTCCCTCCCTTGCCTGCTGTCGTAGACCCTCTCCGTCCTTATAGTCTATGTAGACCAAGTCTATGGCTTGTAGACCAAAGGCCTTGGTTGTCACTACCACCTTCTGACGGGCATACAGCAGCTCCCTGGCATCCTTGGTCCGCGTGGCACCTGGACGGAGGGAGACACAGATAACTATATATAATATATACTATAACGTATGCCATTTAGCAGACACTTTTATCCAAAGTGGCTTACAGGAATATAGACAGGAAAATATACCTGTGAGCAAATAGACACACAGGTTTACCATACAGGGAAACATAATGCTTATATGTGACCCGTTTCAGGAAACTGGGCGTATGTTGCAAGTCACAACTTCACAGGAGAACCATTTGAATGTTTTTTATTTATTTATCAAAAAGCGTTTTTGGCAGAAATGCCTTCTGGAACACTTGAACTTTCATGTGCCTTAACTTCTCTAGGGTAGGGGGCAGCATTGGGAATTTTGGATGAAAAGCGTGCCCAAATTAAACTGCTTGCTACTCAGCCATAAAAGCTAGAATATAACAGAACTCATATGGCAGGCAAAAACCCAAGAAAAATTCCAACCAGGAAGTGGGAAATCTGAGGTTTGTAGTTTTTCGACTCTTGCCCTATCGAATACACAGAGTCTATGGGGTCATGTTGTTCTTCCTAAGGCTTCCACTAGATGTCAACAGTCTTTAGAACGTTGTTTGAGGTTTCTACTGTGAAGTGGGGCCCGAATGAGAGGGGATTGAGTCAGAGGTCTGCCAGCAGCCACGAGCTCAGTCTCGCTCGTTCACGTGAGAGCGACCTGCGTTCCATTGCATTTCTGAAGACAAAGGAATTCTCTGGTTGGAACATTATTGAAGATTTATGTTAAAAACATCCTACAGATTGATTCTATACATCGTTTGACATGTTTCTACGGACTGTAACGTAACTTTTGGACTTTTTGTCTGCTCGTGCGTCATGAAGTTGGATTACTGGGCTGAACGAGCTAAAAACAAGGAGGAATTTGGACATAAATGATGGACATTATCGACCAAAACAAACATTTATTGTGGAACTGGGATTCCTGAGAGTGCATTCTGATGAAGATTAAGTGAATATTTATAATGCTATTTCTGACTTCTGTTGACTCCAACATGGCGGATATCAATTTGGCTTGATTTGTCATCTGAGCACCGTACACAGATTATTGCATGGTGTGCTTTTTCCGTAAAGTTGTAAAAAAATCTGACACAGCGGTTGCATTAAGGAGAAGTATATCTTTAATTCTGTGAGTAACACTTGTATCGTTTATCAATGTTTATTATGAGTATTTCTGTAAATTGATGTGGCTCTCTGAAAAATCACCGCATGTTTTGGAACTAGTGAACATAATGCGCCAATGTAAACTCAGATTTTTGGATATAAATATGAACTTTACCGAACAAAACATACATGTACTGTGTAACATGAAGTCCTATGAGTGTCATCTGATGAAGATCATCAAAGGTTAGTGATTCATTTTATCTATGTTTCTGCTTTTTGTGACTCCTCTTTTTGGCTGTAAAAATGGCTGTGTTTTTCTGTGACTTGGCTCTGACATAACATAATCGTTTGGTGTGCTTTCGTTTGAAATCGGACACTGTGGCTGGATTTACAACAAGTGTATCTTTAAAATGGTGTAAAATACATGTATGTTTGAGGAATTTTTGTTATGGGATTTCTGTTGTTTTGAATTTGGCACCCTTCAGTTTCACTGGCTGTTGACAGCTGGGACGCTACCATCCCACGTATCCTAGAGAGGTTAATAACGAACTTGTATGCCATCTGTAAATACGAATAAAGTTTTTAAATTACGAGCCTAGTTGGTTTAGCCCCAGAAAAGGACAGGAACCTTCCCACTAGCCATGATTGGCTGAGCTAATGAGTGGGCTGGACATAAAGATTGATGAGTTTAAGATTGAGTCTGCGGTGTAGCATCTTGTGTCTATAAAATGAGCTGCTCGTTATGCGTAGATAATCCTTCTACTGCAGTTTTTTCTAAAGATATAATGTTAGCCATGGAGAACAGCAAATATGTTGCTACTGCTCTCAATAACATTGCTGCCCTGAATTTATCAGGCACTATCGACAAAGGTCAGTGGGAAAAAGTTGTGATGGACTACTTTCTGGAGGACGATCGTGCCATGCTGACTCTCTCTGACTCTGAAAATGAATCAGACGATGAGGAAATCCCTGATTTAGGTAAAAACATTTTCATTGAAGAAGACATTGTGGAGTCTTCTGACGCAGTGATGGGGAAGAAACGACGATCAACAGTGTTGTTGTCATGGAAGAAGTAGACCGAGTTTTGAAATCAGTGGAATGTCTGGTAGAGGCAGAGTATGATAAGGAGATTAATAGAATTCTGGCGTTTGATTGCAAATGCATAGGGAGTCGAAAAGAGAACACAGAAGGCTGTTGTATAAAAAACCTGTCTCTGGAATACATCTTCAAACTAAGGGCATCCGTGACAGAGAGGGAGAAAGATCTGATGAATCTTATGGCATTGCAAACGGTCAGTGTGAACCAGAGTGACCAAACAAGCTGTATAAACAAAATGGAAACGACACAGGACGTCTTATTTAATGTAAGGGGTTGCAGTCTGCCCTGAAGCTTTCATCCATGTATACGGGTAAGAATCTAGCTACAGTTTCAGATATTATACGTTTCTAATTTTGTCAGAAAGTTGTTTTCATTGCAAGTTAAGGCTTGCTGTTAGCTAGCTAGCTGACATTGGATGGCTTGCTAGCCAACATTACGTGTATGAACTGTGTAGTGATGTTATTTCAGAATGCCATTTTGCATTGCTAGTTATAGGATAATGTTAGCTAGCTAACTAGCTAACATTGAACCTGTTTGGTTTAGCAAGCTATGACAATTGGTTTGTATTGCTAGTAATCTATGGATTGGGATTATGGTTCATTGTTTAGCTAGCTAGCTACATGTCTAAACAAAAGACCCTGAGTTAAAGCTTGCTGTTAGCTAGCTAGCTGACGACCCATCAAGTTAGCCAGGTGTGTCTGACGGTGATTACGACCATCTATTGTATTATAATGCAAAAATATTTGCATCTGGAATTTGTCTTTCAGCATCAGTAGAACACGCCTGACTCTCCTCCACCAGTCATACAAGGAGAATGGTCTAATGTCTCCCATCAAAAAGAGAGCTGGCCCAAGCAAGCACGTTACACCTGAAGCACGAGGACTTGCAAGGACAACTATGCAGAGGATAATACAATAGTATTACCAGGACGCCACCCAGGACACAAACACTTTGGTGGAAAGCTCCTGCCATCCCATGTGACAAAAGCAGCAGTGTGGCGTCTCTACAAGGAATTAATGACAACACTTGGTATGTAACAACACGTTTTGATTATTTAATTGACCTCCAACATGATTGGCACAAATTTGATTGATTTCACATTATTTCTGTATTTTCCAGAGGTAAGTGCAGTCGGGCTGTCTTCCTTCAGGAATCTGTGGAGATTCCTGAAGCACTAAGCCCAGGACAGACCTGTGTTGCCAATGCCAGAGGAACAACTAAGGTCTTCAGATTTGCAAATCTGTCAGAAGCTGTTAAATCAGCCAAGCTGAAAAAGCACAAGCTCCACTACAGTCTGGACCTTCACTTCCTGATCATAGGCCACACCAAGTTTGCCCCCGACTGGAGATTCGGCCTCATCAAGCAGAGCTTCAGAAAGACCATAGTGAACACTTTGTCTGAGATTGCTGGTGTTGTGAAGGACAGCACTGTGACAGGGCTCAACATCCCACAGCTGGTTGGACTGGAGGATGGTACGGTGCTGGTGGAAAGCTATGGCTGGCAACACCTGACTCCGTACTTCAGGGCACTGCCACAGATCAAGCAATACCAGCACTTCAGGCGGATAACATTTTCATTGCAATGTATGAGGTTATTCTTCTTATCTAAACTCGGGAGGTGAATTGATGTTATGCAAGGTTGTAATATCTTCTCAATGTTTTTTGTTATTTTCTGTTTTACAGCTTCGATGCTCTGGAGCCTGGTGTTGTTATCGCCAAGGAGCGTTCGGACTGTCGGGACCAGGCTTCAGCTACTGCTCAATGCTGACATCCTTCCTCCCATAGATGATCTGCCTGTACAAGAAACACCTGGACTGGACACAGCTAGAGAAACGTATCTTTTTGAGAAGATCAGGGAGTTTTGCGATGAAGAGGCTGTGGACATCACATGCCCTGCACCAAAGTCAAGGGCAGGACAGAAACAGGCTCTCTGAATATAGATTCCCTTGTTCATGCGTGGTTCGGATGAACCAGTCATCAGCACTATCTCTAGTGCCTCTATTCACATGACTCTCTTCTAACACACAGGCCATACGTTGCTGCTACTATTTTATTTATCTCGCTTCTCAGCCACTTTACCTCTGATGTGTGCATTTAACTACCTCGTCTATCCCTGATATCATTATTGATATTGTTCTTGTACATACTGTATATTATTTTATATATATTGACACTATATGTTTCTGATATTGCTACTATGCAAGTAACCATTTCTCTGTACTGTTTACACCTTCTGTAGAGACCCATCCACTTGGCAATATGTGGCTGGGGTTATAGCATTCCTTTCACATGACCGATCAGTTTAGACAAGTGTGTCTGGGTAAACGTCATCTAATATTGATAAAATATTTTATCTGGACACTTTCCTGGAATTTTTCCTTATTGTAGGCTACTACTTTTAGTCTTCATCCTTACGGCACTACTCACTGTTTAGCACATGACATCACGTGAACCCTTAAAGAGATGGGTGGAGCTGGCTTAAGAGAGTGTGAGCAATGCTGAATGCGTCTAGACAAGGGAGAGTTCTCCAGTAGTAGTACCAAAACATTCAAAGGCCATTTTTTCAAAATGTAGGTTAAAAGTTGATCAACTTTCAAAGCAGAATTACTTTCCCATTGTCCTCAAAAATGCAGTGCATGATATACCATTTTGTAGCTCGGTGTCATCCAATGTAAAAAACACCATTTTAAATTGTGCTATATAAGACCAAATCAAGTGGTTGGTCACATATGACTATACACTGAGTATACAAACTATTAAGAACACGTGCCCTTTTCCATGACATTACCAGGTAAATAAGTGAATCTGAAGGGGAGGAAACAGGTTAAAGAAGGATGTTCAAGCCTTGAGACAATTGAGACGTGGATTGTATGTGTGCCATTCAGAGGGTGAATGGGCAAGACTAAAAAAGTGCCTTTGAACGGGGTATGGTAGTAGGTGCCAGGAATTACAATTTGGTTTGTGCCAAGAACTGAAACACTGCTGTGTTTTTCACGTGCAACAGTTTCCCGTGTGTATCAAGAATGGTCCACCACCCAAAGGACATCCAGCTAACTTTACAACTGTGGGAAGCATTGGAGTCAACATGGACCAGCATCTCTGTGGAATGCTTTCGACATCTGTATTGAGGCCATTCATAGGGCAAACGGGGGGTGCAACTCAATATTAGGAAATGTTCCTAATGTTTGGTATACTCAGTGTATATGGAAAGAGAAGGATAAGTGAGAAGGAGTGAGAAGAGATGGGTGGGATGAGGAGAAAGAGAATAATATTCCATGGGCCAAGGGGGGCAGCCAGGCTCACTTGGAGTGGCGATGTTTCATAGTGATTTTCTTGAAAGTCTATTGGTGCTTTCAAGACAACTGGGAACTCTGGGGAAAAAAACGAGGTCAAATCATGACATCAGTGATTTTCAGGTCGGAGCTCTAGAAAGATGCCAGAGTTTTCCACCTGAAATTCAGAGTTGGATGACCGTTCAAAACGAGTCCTGAGTTCCCAGTTGTCTTGAATGCACTGAAGTTGAAAGTCAGAGTTTTCTATGTTCCCAGTTGTTATGAATGAGGAATTAGTCCCTAGAGTTGGAAAATGTGTGTTAACATTGCAGCAATGTCATATTTCTCTGTTATCACTTTTTCTTTCATCCCTCCAACTTCTGGAGAGAGTTTGCTCCACTGAAAGTAAAGGGGCTGAATAATTTTGCACGCCCAATTTCTCCGTTTTTGATTTGTTAAAAAAGTTTGAAATATCCAATAAATGTCGTTCCACTTCATGATTGTGTCCCACTTGTTGTTGATTCTTCACAAAAAATACAGTTTTATATCTTTATGTTTGAAGCCTGAAATGTGGCAAAAGGTCGCAAAGTTCAAGGGGGCCGAATACTTTCGCAAGGCACTGTATACAGTGCATTCAGCAAGTATTCAGACCCCTTGACTTTTTCCACATTTTGTTACGTTACAGACTTATTCTACAATGGATTAAATCATTTCCCCCCTCTTCAATCAACATACAATACCCAATAACAACAAAGCAAAAATAGTTTTTTAGAAATGTTTGCAAAGTCATATATATATAAAGAAAATTGAAATATCACATTTACATAAGTATTCCGACCCTTTACAACAGGTGGACTCCAATCTAGTTGTAGAAACATCTCAAGGATGATCAATTGAAACATCAATTACTGGTACTGCATGTAAAGAAGTTATTTCTGTTTTTATTTTTAATACATTTGCAAAAATTTCAAAAACACTTTGTCATTATGGGTTATTGATGAGAAAAAACAAACATTTTAATCGATTTTAGAATAAGGCTGTCAGGTAACAAAATGCGGAAAAAGTCAAGGGGTCTGAAAACCTTCAGAATGCACTATATAAACTGGAAACTGAACGAACTGATCTCAAGCATGCAGGGAAAACCTGTTTGAAATCCGTTTGACTGTGATTCTTTATTTATTTAACTAGGCAAGTCAGTTAAGAACAAATTCTTATTTTACAATTAAGGCCTACTCTGGCCAACCCCGAACCTGGACGACGCTGGGCCAATTGTGCACCGCCCTATGGGACTCCCAATCACTTCCGGTAGTGATACAGCCCGGGATCGATCCAGGGTCTGTAGTGACGCTTCTAGCACTGAGATGCAGTGCCTTAGACCGCTGCGCCACTCAGGAGCCCCTGGCTCAGTTGACATGCTGGTACTGTAAGTGAAATTGAACAACTGATCGAGCTGTCATGTGAAGAAAATCACTATGAGACATCGTCACCCCAAGTGAGCCCGATGGCCCAAATTCGGGGGTCTGGCCCAAGAACTATAAGACGAGAAATGGACAAGTGAGATAAGACAGAGAAGGGGGTAATAGAAAAGGAGAGAGGTGGAGAGAAGGGGCTGAGGGGACAGAGAAAAGGAGACAGTGAAGGGAGGAAGGGACAGAGAACAGGGCATAGATGGAGAGGAGAGGTGGTTATAAAATGATTGATTGTAGGTGAGAGGAGAGAGGAAGAGATGACAGAGGACCTATGCTGGCACAGAAGTCATCAGATCCAAACACCACACCGTCATGGTGTAGGCCAACTGCAGGAGCCAGACGACGTACTTCCTCACACACAACCTGGGGGAAGACACAAGAAAGACACAGAGATGAGTGTGTTTGTGTGTGTAGCCAAGGAAAGTATGAACCCTGTCAACTCACCCAGTCAAGCAGGTCATATTTCCCATTCAGACCTGCACTTATAGTGTTCACTATCTACTGTAACGCGCGCACACACACGCACATCTTGTCTCTCTGTCTTAGACACTGTCCCCTTCTAAGAAGACTGTGTGAAGCTGGGACTACCACACGACAAGAGGAGAGAGGGGGAAAAGGCCTAGGAATGTGATCCTCTATTGTGTTAGCCATGGAGCGGTCGGAATGTGTCTGCTGCTTTTGTCGGCGTCCAAATTAATTTCACTTCTCACTGTGACACAGCCATACTTCCCTGTTCCATCCCAGGGAATCAGTCTGGCTAAGGATACAGAATGTTCTCCAGAAAGAAAACACACACACACGCACGCACGCACGCACGCACACACACAAAAGAGACATTAAAAGAAAGAGGAAAGCGTGTTACCCCACCAAAATCCCCCAAACCGTGCCCTTTCCCCTCATCAACGAAGGTCGGCCCAAACTAAAACCAGAACCTCTTTTGATGCCTGACAAAACAATCACAATTTAGATAACACTAAAACATGTCAAAGTGAGTGTCTGGATGAGGGGAAAAACTCAGAAGAGACCCAATGCAAATGTAAGCTGCAAGCAACATTGCCGCGGTTTAGCTATGTGCCCAATAGGACACCATCAGGACTAATTGGACACATTTCCCCAGGATGAGCTACTTCTGTACTGTTTACCACGCTTCCCAAATATCAGAGCTCAACATCGAACAAGTCATTATTATGACTTTGAGGTATTTTGGACCATTTTCAATAATGTTGACTACTTTAAACGTCTTCTTCTCCAGGACCACTGGACTGATTGGCACCAAATGTATATATATTCTATGTACCCATGACTTTAAATGCAACTTTTTACAGGACTCAAGCTCAAAAAATATGGCCGCTATGAGACAATGAGCTTGCTTGAATGCTTTGTCATGTATAACAGTGCCAGCATTCAGCAAAACTTAACCATATTTTACAGGTTAGCTAGACTCATCCCTGAGCATGTGTGCCAAATTTCATCAATCTGAGTCCAACAGATTAAGATATATAAACATGTGCCTGTTATAGCGCCACTGTAGTCAATTTGAATATGCTTGAATATGTTAAGTCTTCACAGTATTTGGAACATGTGTACTGTTTTGTTACAATACGAATATCCGTGATTTATTTATATGCATTTATCGGTCGTTTTAGGAACTTTGTCCTTAGATGCCATATATTACGTTTTGTATAGTTCGGTCATTCGGTGCCAGGGGAGTAGTGTTTTAAGTGTTTTTCACAAAATTCTAAATGGAGGAAAATCCATCATGGTGGACCTCATGGATCCTTGAGGCAAATTTGTTTGCTGTGAGAAGGTCCTATGTACTGAATTTCATGACTTTAGGTCAAACAGGGTGAGGGGCGTGACCTTTAAAAGTTTACGCGTTAAATCGATTGTTATTTCATGAGAGGGTATGGCCCTTTACCATCATGCCTGAACCAGAATAAACACAAAAGAGTTGAACCCTTGAGAGAGAGATGTAGAGAGACTGTCCGGACGCTTTGAATCTCTCGTATTTGGACGGTGACACTTGGAGAGTTGCGTTGTCTGACGCCAGCTTTAATAAAAAGTGAATGAGGTAGTAAAACGTCTGACACAGGCATTTTCCTGGTGGTTTTGTTTGTAATTTACCTTAAAATTGAGCAGGCCCACAGCGGTTTCCACAAAGGTGATCAGGCGAATGGGCTCCGTCAGCGCTCGTCCATTCAAGTGGTGCTGAAACCTGTCAACAAACTGTCACACACACACAAAAGCCACACACACACAACCACACACACAAATTACGACTATTGCGTATCTGAATACAGAAGCACATATGAAATCACAATACTCAATTTTCTAGTGATGCCATTACTCTCAAGAAGAGAGACAGCCACAGCATACACAAACAGTACAGTCGCAATACATGGTCAAACATTATATGAGGGTAAGCTGGAGGTATCATCATTTTGTTCATGTATACATTAAGTAAAATGTACATGTAAACCATTAACTAAGATCTCAAATCAAAACTGGCTTTATACGTGTATTTATCAAATCTTATGGTGGAAAAGTTCATATCACCATGCCTATAATCCATTTATAACCACACATTGAAATACATCGTAACCCAAACTGTTCAACAACATTAGCATTTTACTCAGGGACAGACACTCAGGGAGTGTAGCCATTAACACAAACCCAGTTATGGAGAGAAACATGGGGGAAACAGAGATATCAAACTGTTTATGTCAGAGGGAATTGCAACCATGAAAAATATTCAGGATTAAGGCTCTTTAAATAATAAAACTGAGGTTTTGCTACAAAAAGGAGCAATTGTGGGGAGAGAGAGTTGCAAAACAACTGTCAATACCTATTCCCTGCATCGTTTAAGTTCCTGTACAAAAATACATCAAGTGATCTTTTGTGGAGAGAGAGAGAGAGAGAGAGAGCGAGAGAGTAACGAGGCAGCGCAAACGAGAGGAAGAGAGGCAGTGCAGAGGAGGAGAGGAGTGTCAAAGCTGAAGGAAATTATATTTGACATTATCACCAGGGTTCCCCTTCTTCTGAAGCCTTCTGGACTCTCTCTCCCATTTAACTACATGGTCCATATACACAACACACACCCCCCCAAAAAAGAAGACAAAACCAAATGTGGTGCCGTCTTTAAGTGTGTTTAATTTCAACATTATGTCAATTTTGTGTGCCCCCTCGGTGGAAGAGAATAGTGAGATTGGTGCAACAATCGTTGTGATATGACACTTTGCAGGGGCCCTTTATTCTGCATGGTTCCCACTAATAAGTAAGCTCAACTAAGATTCTTTATTTTCAACAGAAGAATTCACAGCGAGCTCTGGACTGCCAGTGGGGTAGCCCAAATTCCTAAATCTATCATCTGGAAACACAGAAAAACTCTCTCCGTCAGATATTCACTTCCAAGGCCTGTTAAAAAAGAGAGAGGGAGAGAGATGGAAAAGGGGAGAAAAGCCCAATAGAAATCTGTAATGCCATGTCCCCCTCCTCTCTCTCCCCCTCCCTCCCACCGTCTATTCCTCCCTCTGGGAGAGGAGAGCTGATATAAATAAGCCCTGATAAAGTGGTGCTATTTTCCTAAATAAAAGACACAAATATCACACATGCACGCACACATACAACGCATTCTTAAAAAAACAAAGAGTAACGGCTCCATTGAAAGATTTCTCAAATAGGGGCAATTTTAATCATCTCCCCATTCAATCTCAGTTGGTTAAATCATATCGGGGAGATTTACATAAATACAAACCATCAAAGACTTCTCATCTTCAAAGGGGTTTTCGAAGCCCAATAGGCTTTGTACTGTAATCATCTGAGGTCACAACCTCACAAGAGACACGTTGCTACAGCAACATAAAAAGTAACGCTGGCTGGCTGGGGGCTTAGCACAATATTACCCAATTCCCCTTTCCCCCAAATACACACACAGACATGCACACACTTAAAGGTATTTATTTTCATATTTACAGGGTGGACCTTTAGAAAATCATCAGAGGCCCATTTCTGGCCTGTAGACAGACATAGTGCATAGTGAGTACCCCCCACTAGATAACACACATAGATTACCCCCACTACACCACACAATACAATACAAATTCTCACTGGACTGGGAAAATGTGTTGGAGTGGTAACAAATGACAGGTATATTCCCACTGGCTGTAGTGAAGATGGTCAACCCCTCTCTGATTACATCTGAGAACATGTTTATGTGCTTTTATTTGTGTGGAGAGTATCCAGTTGAGCCAGGATACACACTGGTAGAGGTTATCGTGAGTGGGTATTAAAATGTAAAATGTAATAGAAGACACAATCTAGGATATGTCCTGCTACTCAATGGTCTCTCAATGATATATACAGTATATACCCATTGAATGCGGAAGAATTTTACTGATAAATACCTTAACAATTTGATCAAAAACCATATCGTAAATCCAAAAAAGGTTGTATTACTCATTCTTCGTGTTGTCATTTGAGTCTGTAAACAAACCATGTACAATACAGCAGCAAAACTATTATGTCAATCTCATGGACTGTCAGTCCTTGCATCAATAGCACCATTTAATAATTTGAGAGTGGTTGCTTTTTTCAGCCCCATCCTTCTTTAAAGTTTTACAGCAAACTAAGTTGCGGGGCTGCCCTCGTGGTGGAAAGACAAACTCCATATTGTGGCTTTAGGCACTTGGGAAAGAAAGACCATAGAAATCCACTCAATTATCACCATGGCTCTTTTCATGGAGAGTTACTTGTGCCTGTCTATTGTTCCTCTATGGCAGGGAGACTTCTATCAGTTAATAGCACTCAATCCGAGTACCCTTCCAGATGTTATTCACTATTGACCAAAAACACCTCTTCAAGCCACACTTCACAACCATTTCCACCCATAGGGTGAGAAGAAGAAGAAGAAGGTGGCGGTGAGTGGGACAAGTTTCAATTCATCCTCTTCAAAAGGGGCCCAGATTAAATGTTTCCGGCCAGCTGAAGTGTTCATTTCACAGAGGGGAAGCCGAGAAATGAATGAGAGGTGGGAACAAAAAAGAGGTGTCGGTGGTAAAGGACAAAAAGTAGACAGAGGAGGAGAAGAGAGGCCCATCTCCCTCTTTCTCCTTTCAATCCCCCGTACACACCCAATAGCGTGGCAGCGACGAATACACCACAGCCCCGAATTTGTGTGAGAATTGTCAAAAGACAAAAGAGTTCCGCCTATTATCCTCCGATAAGCCTTGTCCATCACACAAGGAGAAAAGGCCGGCTAAAGGTTTCCACACAATGGGGAACAAAGTAAGTCCATCTTTTAGGGGCAAATCAGTGCTGGAGGATCTTGGGCCTGTATCAATAGTAAGAAGCAAGAGAGGAAGGTACATAAGACAAGGATTTACAGCTTTACTGACATTGGGCATAAGGGATAACACCACAGACATGCTTATGCAGGGACACATGGACACGAATGCAGGTCGGCACACAGACAGACACACCGGAAGACAGACAGAGAGTGACAGATGAATGCAGACAGACGCGCACATCATGAGATTGGCTCCCACACCCATTGTGTGTGTTTATGTGTGTGCACGTGTTTGTGTGTGTGTGTCTGAGTGTATTGTGGATATATTGAGGAGCAACAATGCAAAATAAAGTGCTTTAGGCAAGACTACTGCTGTGTTCTATAAATTCCTATAATTAAAATAAATAAAAAATACGTTAGTGTACCATCCTCTTGTTAGTTTGCATCCCTGGCCTACATCATCAACTGGGACATTATTTTAATACTTTTTTTTTTATCACGAGTCTCCTAGAATTTATTATTATTATTATTATTTTTTTATGTGAAGAAAAGTAGGGAATAAGGGGAGAAACGGCTGACTGGGGGAAGAGAAAGAGGGGAACACCTGTCTCCAATTAACCAGTGTAAGAAAGAGAGAGAAAGGGGGGAGAGAGAGAGAGGGCAGGCAGCAGGAAAGAAATGTGTTCTAATTAAAAACACTAGTTAAAAACGTCCTGCTTCTGGCCCAGAGACCAGAAGTGTCTGTCTGTGTGAGAACAGACCCCATTCCACCTTTCCCTCTCACTTTCCTTACATAGCCACTCTCCCCCTCTCCTTCCTTCCATACCCTCTCTCTCCCGTTTCAATCCTCCCTCCATCTCACCTTCTGTTATTATTTCCCCACCCTCTTTCCTTTCTTTTCCTCCTACTCTTCAAAGCTCCCTTCACCTAGTTAAGACATTGCAAATAATTGCAGGTCTTTTCAAAAGTCATGCAGAGCTGCTGAATGGTCAACTATTTCTGCTCAACAGTGTGTGTGTGTGCACCCTGTGTCTGTCCAAACCTGTCAGCCATAGGCCTTGTCCCTGCGGCTCTCTACACTGAGTGTACAAAACATTAAGAACATCTGCTCTTTCCATGACACAGACTGACCAGGTGAATTGTGAAAGCGATGATCCCTTATTGATGACACTTGTTAAATCCACTTCAAATCAGTGAAGATGAAGGGGAGGAGAGAGGTTAACAGCTTTTTATTTTATCCTTGAGACAATTGAGACATGTATTGTGTATGTGTGCCATTCAGAGGATGAATGGGCAAGACAAAAGACTTAAGTGTCTGAATGGGGTATGGTAGTAGGTGCCAGAAGCACAGGTTTGTGTCTAGAACAGCAGCGCTGCTGGGGTTTTCATGCTAAACAGCTTCCCATGTGTATCAAGAATGGTGCACCACCCAAAGCATATCTAGTCAACTAGACACAACTATTGGAAACATTGGAGTCAACATGGGCCAGCATCCCTGTGGAGCGTTTTAGACACCTTGCGGATTCCATGCCCAGACGAATTGAGGCTGTCCTGAGGGTAAAGGGGGAGTCAACTCGATATTAGGTGTTTTATATAAGGTGTTTTTAATGTTTTGTATGTGCGTGTATGCACTGTTTACAGTCCACAAGATTGATGTGAAGTCTGTATGTTGGTGTGTGTGTGTGGGAGAGTGACAGACAGATCTAGGCCCCTCCAGTTGCCTCCCATATGGTGGCCCTTAGGAAATGGCGACTGCTTTAATGATGTCACTGTCTCCTGACCCACCCCAACTGACATCCGCACTGCACCCCTTTATAGATAGACACACACCCACCCACCCACCCACACACACACCTTTTATAAAGAGCCACATGGGATATAAGCCTACAGAGGTCCAGAGAGAACAGAGTATATACACACACATGCACAAAGACAGACACACCACACTTTTACAGAGAGCCACATGGATGAGGCCCATGGTTGACGTAGGTCTGGACACACACACAAACTTTTATGGAGCCACTTTCAAGGGGAGACCTACAGCTGACTGGACAGACTAAGGTATCCGGTCAGCGGGGCTAAAGAAAGTGAAGGTGTACACACACCAATGTCATGTGCACATACACTTCAATGACTAACACCTTTCTCATTTAACAAAAAGGAAAATTGTAAAATTGGGAATTCTAATTCAAAATTCAGTATGTTCCGTTCAAATACTATAATGGACTTGATGTTATGTTTTCATTAATAACAGTCTTCCAAATGGAAATTTATACCATTTACAGTATATCATAATATAGTATGACATACAGTGCCGTGAAAAAGTATTTGTCCCCTTTCTGATTTTCTCTATTTTGGAATATCAGAACTTCAACCAAAACCTAATATAAAGGGAACCTGAGTTTACAAATAACAAAAAAGGTATACTTATTTTATTTAATGAACAAAGTTATGCAACACCCAATGCCCCTGTGTGAAAAAGTAATAGCCCCCTTACACTAAATAACTGGTTGCGCCACCTTTAGCTGCAATGACTGCAACCAAAAGCTTCCTGTAGTTGACCAGTCTCTCACATCACTGTGGAGGAATTTTGGCCCACTCTTGCATGTCACTGCTTTAACTCAGTGACATTTGTGGTTTTTCAAGCATGAACATGCAGACTTGATTGTGTGTTTTGGATCATTGTCTTGCTGCGTCACCCAGCTGCGCTTCAGTTTCAGCTCACAGACGGATGGCCTGACATGCTCCTGTAGAATTCTCTTATACAGAACATAATTCATTGGTCCTTCTATTAAGACAAGTTGTCCAGGTCCTGAGGCAGCAAAGCATCCCCAAACAATCACACTACCACCACCAAGGACCTTACTGTGGAATGGAGTGTTTGGTTTTCGCCAGATATAAGTGGAACTCATCTCATCCAAAAAGTTTACTCAAGTTTGCCAAAAAGCACCTGGAAGCACCAGGATGATCATCAAGACTCTTGGAAGAATGTTCTATGGACAGATGAGTCAAAACTTTTTGGACAACAATTTCCCAGAGCTCCCTCTTTTTTCAGACTAAATAGTCTGCCACAAAATATTACCAGAAGTTTGCAAACGTTAGCCACTAGTGGTGAATCTGTGGCAAACCTGTGGCAAGCTGTTTCTGGTGAACACAGGAGTTCCAAGACCAGTAACTGTTGATGACCAATGAAGGGGATAAGACACATCTGTTGGAAAATGGAAACGAAGCTATCTAGCTAGCTACAGTATCTACCAATATTGTACGGTAAATGTCTAACTTATTAAACAAATTCTATTAGCTAAATGATGCCTAGTTAGCAATGTCATGTTTTATGCGATAGATTGAAACACATTTGGTTGATATCTGTTTCAATCTGTCAGCGCCCCTGACTGACTGGCTAGCACTTAGCTAGCTAATGTTAGCCATCATATTTTTGCACAATTCATGTGATAGCTAACTAACTTGCCTAAACACATTTTTAGGTGAATATATAACTGTCTTTTAATACATGTTAATATGCAAGTGTCACGGTTAAGTAGCATGTTAGCTAGCACAACAGCTAAGCTAGTTGGCCAGCGCGCAACAATATGCGTTGATTGGAAGAGACTGTAGTGGGAGGAGGATGCATCAACACCCTGGAAATATGTTTGTGGTGCACACACTTCTAACACTTTTTTTGAGTGATAAATGAGTGTATCGTCTTTAAGATTGATAAGGTAAGTAAATTAATGTATTATTCTAAAAAATGTAACAATTAGATCTTTCATTGCCTTAAATAAGTAGCTAGCTCATCTTGATCATGTGTTGTTCCATCTCTCTTTCTAGAAGCAATCTGTTACCAGGCAAAAAGACAGATTGATGCCTTCAATCAAACTGAGGACAGATAAATATGAGTGCACCAGCCAGGTCAAGGCTTCTTGTATGCATGTCTTTGAGATGTAAGTTATACTATAAAAACATGTTGGGTTGTTTGGATGACCCAATAGCTAGATTGCAGGCATTGGGTCAATAGTTGGAATGTTTTCTGTGTATACAGCAAGGTTAGGTGGTTGGTGCTGGCTTATTAACCTTTTCACGTGTGAGTTCCAAATACCTCTAACCGTAGCCCCAGAGTGAGTTTTTTAATGCACGTGATGTCTGGACAGTTAACCAAGACACGCTGCCTGTTAATGATCTTTTGGCTGTATTTCAATTTCTTAATTAGAAATGATTTTCTAAGTTTAAATTGAAGTGTGTTCCGTCTCTTAATTAATTTACAAAGAAGTAACCTATTTCACTGTTGAGGACAATTTACATTTGAGGCATTACTGAGCCGGACAAACTGGTGACAAATCATGCATTCCGATTCTTGCATAGATTGTAATGGATACATACGATGTGTGTGTAAAATACTTTTTTAAGGTTGTACTGATGAGCTAATGCTAAACTAATTACCAGCTATGTGTGGCGCCATGTTTCTAGTGTCGGGTCTTTGGCATCATTAAAACTGAAGACTACAGTGGGGCAAAAAAGTATTTAGTCAGCCACCAATTGTGCAAGTTCTCCCACTTCAAAAGATGAGAGAGGCCTGTAATTTTCATCATAGCTACACTTCAACTATGACAGACAAAATTAGAAAAAAAAATCCAGATTTTTTATGAATTTATTTGCATATTATGGTGGAAAATAAGTATTTGGTCACCTACAAACAAGCAAGATTTCTGGCTCTCACATACTTGTAACTTATTCTTTAAGAGGCTCCTCTTTCCTCCACTCATTACCTGTATTAATGGCACATGTTTGAACTTGTTATCAGTATAAAAGACACCTGTCCACAACCTCAAACAGTCACACTCCAAACTCCACTATGGCCAAGACCAAAGAGCTGTAAAAGGACACCAGAAACAAAATTGTAGACCTGCCCCAGGCTGGGATGACTGAATCTGCAATAGGTAAGCAGCTTGGTTTGAAGAAATCAACTGTGGGAGCAATTATTAGGAAATGGAAAACATACAACACCACTGATAATCTCCCTCGATCTGGGGCTCCACACAAGATCTCACCCTGTGGGGTCAAAATGATCACAAGAACGGTGAGCAAAAATCCCAGAACCACACGGGGGGCCGAGTGAATGTACCTGTGATGAAAATTAAAGGCCTCTCTCATCATTTTAAGTGGGAGAACTTGCACAATTGGTGGCTGACTAAATACTTTTTTTGCCCCACTGTATGTCCAATGTTCTGGCAAAATGACTATCATGGCATTGTCTCTAATGCCATATCTAAGGTTTTCCTACTTGGTGTGTTGCTTTGGCACTATCCTAAGTTGATACCTATATGATAAGTCTACAGCTGTAAGGTTAGTCTAGCTATGTTTCTAACATTTATTTATTTCTGTACTTAAATGCAGAGGTCAAGGCCAATTAATGGACAGCTTTGTAAAGATGAATTAGTGATGAATTAGTGGAACTTTGATTCCAAAGTTCGAGGGTAAGCAAAACCGAGAAACGTATTTTTTGAGATTGGGGACAGAGCTTTGGGGGGGGAGAAAAACGCTGACTTTCATTGCCCCTGAAAACAGCTCAGAAAATTCCAGATATTGATGTCATGGCTTTAGAAGTATCTGATATGATAATGTACATAATTTGAGTCAATTGGAGGTGTACCTGTGGATGTATTTCAAGGCCTACCTTCAAACTCAGTGCCTCTTTGCTTGACATCATCGAAAAATCTAAAGATATCAGCCACGACCTCACAAGACCACAAGTCTGGTTCATCCTTGGGAGCAATTTCCAAAATGCCTGAAGGTACCACGTTCATCTGTACAAAAAAATAGTATGCAAGTTTAACTTCTTGGCGCACCCATCCCGTTAGCGGGATCATTTCCGTCAACATCCGCTGAATTGCAGAGCGCCAAATTCAAATTAAATTACAAAAAATATTTAATTTTCATGAAATCACAAGTGCAATATAGCAAAACACAGCGTAGCTTGTTGTTAATCCACCTGGCGTGTCAGATTTCAAAAAAGCTTTACAGCAAAACCTATCCAAGCGTTTATGTTTGGACATCTCTCTCAGCAGACAAAACATTACAAACAGCTAGCAGCAAAGTAGATTGGTCACGAAAGTCAGAAAAGCAATAAAATGAATCGCTTACCTTTAATGATCTTCGGATGTTTGCACTCACGAGACTCCCAGTTACACAATAAATGTTCCTTTTTTTCGATAAAGATTATTTTTATATCCAAATACCTCCATTTGATTGGCGTGTTTTGTTCAGAAATCCACAGGCTCGTGCAGGTCATGACGGGCAGACGAAAATTCCAAATAGTATCCGTAAAGTTCGTAGAAACATGTCAAACATTTTTTATAACCAATCCTAAGGTTGTTTTTACAATAAATATATCGATAATATTTCAACCGGACAGTAGCTTTTTCAATAGGAGAGAGAGAGAAAATGTCTACTCCAAGCTGTTGCGCATGCAAAATTCTGCTGGCACCAAGCCATCCACTGACGAGATGTGATCGTTCTCGCTCATTTTTCAGAATAAAAGCCTGAAACTATGTCTAAAGACTGTTCACACCATGTCGAAGCCGTAGGGAAAGGAATCTGATTGATATCCTTTTAAATGGAGGGAAGGCATGCAATGGAACAGGGAGATTAGTTTCCCTTATGCACTTCCTGGTTGGATTTTCCTTAGGTTTTCACCTGCAATATCAGTTCTGTTATACTCACAGACAATATTTGACAGTTTTGGAAAGTATAAAGTGTTTCCTATCCTAATCTGACAATTATATGCATATTCTAGATTCTGGGCTTGAGAAATAGGCAGTTTCATTTGAGTACGTTTTTCATCCAAACATCCAAATACTGCCCTCTACACTCCTCAAGTTAAAGACCATTGGACAACGCAGCCATCATACCGCTCAGGAAGGAGACGAGTTCCGTCTTCTAGAGATGAATGTACTTTGGTGAGAAAAGTGCAAATCAATCCCAGAACAACAGCAAAAGACCTTGTGAAGATGCTGGAGGAAACCGGTACGAAAGTATCTATAGCCACAGTCCTAAAACTTGAAAGGCAGCTCAGCAAGGAAGAAGTCACTGCTCCCAAACCTCCATAAGAAAGCCAGACTACGATTTGCAACTGCACATGAGGACAAAGTTCATACTTTTTGGAGAAATGTCCTCTGGTCTGATGAAACAAAAATGGAACTGTTTGGCCATAATGACAATCATTATATTTTGAGGAAAAAGGGGGAGGCTTGCAAGCCGAAGAACACCATCCCAACCGTGAATCACGGGAGTGGCAGCATCATGATGTGGGGGTGCTTTGCTGCAGGAGAGACTGGTGCACTTCACAAAATAGATGGCATCATGAGGGAGGAAAATTATGTGGACATCTCAAGATATCAGTCAGGAAGTTAAAACCTCTTGTAACTACCCATCCCGGAACCGGGAGAATTGTCATCAACTGACACTAAGTAGCATAACGCAACGGACAAAAGATCTTACTAGAAAATATTCATATTCATGAAATCACAAGTGAAATATATTCAAACACAGCTTAGCCTTTTGTCAATCACCCTGTCATCTCAGATTTTGAAAATATGCTTTACAGCCAAAGCAAGACAAGCATTTGTGTAAGTTTATCGATAGCCTAGCATTATGCCTAGCTAGCAGCAGGAAATCTGGTCACGAAAATCAGAAAAGCAATCATATTAAATCGTTTACCTTCAGATGTTTTCACTCACGAGACTCCCAGATAGCAAATGTTCCTTTTTTCCAGAAAAATTATTTTTGTAGCCAAAAATAGCTCCGTTAGTTCTTCACGTTTGACTGAGAAAATGACCGGAAATTGTCACGACAACGCCGAAAAATATTCCAAATTAGCTCCATAATACCAAAGAAACACGGCAAACGTTGTTTATAATCAAGGTGTTTTTCAAATATCTATTCGATAATATATCAACCGGGACAGAGCTTTTTTCAGTAAGACCGGGTGGAAAAATGGCTACCTCTGTCTTTTGCGCGAGAAATACACAAAGAGCCATCAGGTGGACACTGTTTAACAACACCTGCACAGGATTGGTACATCCGAACATCACACCTGCGGGACAGCTACAGGTAGCTACAGCTACCACACCAGATACTGACTGTTACTTTTGATTGTGACCCCCCCTTTGTTCAGGGACACATCATTCCATTTCTGTTATTCACACGTCTGTGGAACTTGTACAGTTTATGTCTCAGTTACTGAATCATGTTATATTCATACAAATATTTACACATGCTAAGTTTGCTGAAAATAAACAGTTGACAGTGAGAGGACATTTAGTTATTTGCGGAGTTTAACATTTGCATGTGAAAATATGACCTTGCTGGACATTTTTGGCAAATTGGCCAAAGGTTTGCCACAACAGTTTGCCAGAAGCCTGTATTTTTGGTAAGGGATACTTCCATATTCTGTTCCAGTTAAAGGATGGTTCAGATTCTGGTAACGGCTATCTGAGAAAATTAGCTTTCAAAAAGTTGCTTATATTATGGAGATCAGTATTTTGGGAGCCCAGATAATTTATTTATATGCTGACAAAAATATAAACGCAACATTCAACAATTTCAATGATTTCCTTCATATAAGGAAATCAGTCAATTGAAATGGATTCATTAGGCCCTTATCTATGGAAGCATATGACTGGGCAGGGGTGCAGCCCTTGGAGGGCATAGGCCCACCCACTTGACAGCCAGGTCCATCCACTGGGGAGTCAGTCCCAGCCAATCAGAATGAGTATTTTTCTCACGAAAGGGTTTTATTCCAGACAGGGCTGGATGGTAGAGAAGTTGAGGTACACCAAACCTTTTTTGATGTACTCAGAGGACCATTATTAGCATGTTTTAACCACTCCTAGGTAGATTATCAGATACTCAACAATGTCTGATTTCATTGTTACTGAAACACCCAAGTGGGAAATATGAAAATCCAATCCATTAAAAGAATTGGAGGCCCCTCAGTGTTGTGATGCAAACATTCTAGCAAAATGCATAGCGCATATAATAAAAAATATAAAAAAGTATTGTCGGATATTATTCATTCGAATCTGACAGTTTTTTAAACATTTTTACATGACGATACATTGGAGACAATACAAGAGAAGCACTGGAAACAATAGAACACTATGAAAAATCTGGGAAACCAGGCCTGTTATTCATAGCTGACTTTGAAAAGGCTTTTGATAAAGTACCACTGGAATTTATAGGTAAATGCCTGGAATATTTACAATTGTGGAGAATCTTTTAAACAATGGGTTAAAGTTATGTATAGTAACCCCAGGTGTAAAATAGTAAATAATGGCTACTTCTCAGAAAGTATTTAATTTAACTGTCAAGAGGAGTAAAACAAGGTTGTCCACTGTCAGCATATCTATTTATTATGGTTAGCTATTAAAGTCAGATCAAACAATAATATCAAGGGGCTAGAAATCCAGGGCTTAAAACCAAAGGTGTCATTGTACACTGATGAGTTACGTATTCTTTTAAATCCACAATATGGCTCACTCCACAGCCTCAGATAGGATCTAGATACTTTATCTAACCTCTCTGGATTACAACCAAATTATAAGTGTACTATATAATATATTGGATCATAAAAAACATTTACATTACCGTGTAGTTTACCAATAAAATGGTCTGACGGTGAAGGGGGCATACTGGGTATTGATATCCCGAAGAAAGAAATGATCTCACTACAATACATTTTAATAGAAAGACAACAAAAATAGATAAGATCTTGCTACCATGGAAAGGAAAATACCTGTCATTTTTGTGGAAATATCACCTTGATTAACTCTCCCAGTTTACCTATTTGATTATGGCCTTGGCTACACTGAGCAACTTGTTTTTTAAATTATATGAGCAAAACATATTCAATTTATTTTGAACGGTAAGCAAGACAAAATCAAAGGGCCAATTAATGTGATGAATATGAATTCGGAGGGTAGAAATGATTAAATATTAAAGAATTAGATCTCTCACTAAAGGCTTCATTCATACAAAAGTTATACTTAAATCCAAATTGGTTCTCTAGCAGATTAGTAATGTAATTAGTAAACCCCATGTTCAAAAATTGCCCCTTTCCCTTTATTCTGACTACAACCTCTCACTTTCGGTTATTTGAAAATGAAATAATCCTTTTAAAAATATCTCTATTTTTAAAACAGCCATAGATAGTTGGTTGCAATTTCAGTTTAATCTACCAGAAAATAAATACATATTAGAAATATTATAGTTAATATACTAATTGATAAAACGAAATACATTTGAGATTTTCTTTGTAAATACTCTTTGCAAATGATATCATAAATAGGACTGGTGGAGTTGTCACACATGCAGCTAACAAAAATATATGGAAATGTGTCACGTTCTCACCTTTATTTCCTTTGTTTTGTCTTTATTTAGTATGGTCAGGGCGTGAGTTGGGGTGGGCAGTCTATGTTTGTTTTTCTATGTTTGGTTTCTGTTTCGGCCTAGTATGGTTCTCAATCAGAGGCAGGTGTCGTTAGTTGTCTCTGATTGAGAATCATACTTAGGTAGCCTGGGTTTCACTGTTGGGTTGGGGGTGTTTGTTTCTGTGTGTGTGTTTGTCGCCACACGGTACTGTTTCGGTTGTTGTAGATTTCACGTTATCGTTTATTGGTTTTGTTCGAGTGTTCATTTGTCTGTATTAAAAACATTATGGACACTTACCACGCTGCCTCTTGGTCCGGTCCTTACTCCTCTTCAGATGAAGTGGAGATCTGCCGTTACAAAATGTCTGTTCTACCAAAAATTACAAGCAACTAATTGCAGCATTACTGCAAAAATGCAAGAGGCAAGTGGAAGGGGAATAAAGTAAGGCCCTGCATTAAAGACCAAAATTGGGTAACGGAAATTGTGATAAATAAAAAAGTATACCAGTTTAATTTGAGGACCAAAACATTGACACCTGTGCCATATAGATTGCAAAATAGTTGGAAAGAAATGTTTGATGTACCGATTTCATGGCACATGGTTAATGAACTGATACACAAAACGACGCCATAGTTTTAAAATTTAAATGATAAATAAATGATTGCAACCAATATAATAGATTTTACTGCGAAGAGACAGAATCCTTAGATCATTTATTTTGGTACTGTCCATATGTAGCTTGCTTTTGGTCGCAGGTTCATTAATGGCTCAATAATTGCAACATTTACCTGGAGCTAACTCTGTAAATAGCACTACTGCGTGAATGAAAAGTCATAGTCAAACGATCAATAATATAATAATACTCTGAGCAAAACAATTTCTCTTTCATTTACAATCTTAACAAACTATGAGAATAGAAAGGTTCAGAACTTTTGTGAAACATCACAGCACAGTTGAAAAATATATGGCAAATAGAAATCAATCTGGATGGTGTTCAGAGATGGGAAGGGTTGAATGGAGCTGAAGGGTAGGACTCAAATTAACAAGATAACTATTGTAAAATATACTGTTAACGTAAAATGTATATAGGTTAAGAACTTTTGTGAAACAGCACAGTTGGAAAATATATGGCAAATAGAAATCAAAGCTGGTTGGTATTCAGAGATAGATGGGAGAGGTTGAGGGTACTTGAAGGATGGGACAAAAAATAAACAACAAATGATTGTAAAATATATATCTGAAAAAGTATGTATAAGTTGGAAGAATAAGATGCCTAAGTGTTGTTGTCCATTAGTTTATTCAAATTGGGGGAGAGTGGGGTCAGGGGAAAATAATGAAGGAAAATATATTTAAAAACCTATATATTTTATATAACTACATACGCATTCAGACGTGCTAGCTAGAACTGAAATACTTGCAAGACTTCACACGCTGGTGGCGGGAGAATTAAACCACTGGCTGGGTCAAAAATCCATCCCCCAAACTTAATAAGCCAGCACCAAAAACCTAACCTTGCTGTATTTACAGAAAACATCCCAACTATTGACCCAATGCCTGCAACATAGCTATTGGATCATCCAAACAACCCAACATGTTTTTATAGTATAACTTACATCTCAAAGACATGCATACAAGAAGCCTTGACCTGGCTGGTGCACTCATATTTATCTGTCCTCAGTTTGATTGAAGGCATCAATCTGTCTTTTTGCCTGGTAACAGATTGCTTCTAGAAAGAGAGAAGGAACAACACATGATCAAGATGAGCTAACTACTTGTTTAAAACAATGAAAGATCTTATTGTTCCAAAGAGTGAATGTACAGTGCCTTCCAAAAGTATTCATCCCCTTGGCGTTTTTCCTATTTTGCTGCATTACAACCTGTAATTTAAATAGATTTTTATTTGGATTTCATGTAAAGGACATACACAAAATAGTCCAAATTGGTGAAGTGAAATGAAAAAAATTACTTTTTAAAATAAAAATAAATAAAAAACAAACAAACAGGAAAGTGGTACGTGCATACGTATTCATCCCCTTTGCTATAAAGCCCCTAAATAAGATCTGGTGCAACCAATTACCCCCAGAAGTCGCATAATTAGTTAAATAAAGTCCACCTCTGTGCAATCTAAGTGTCACATGATCGGTCACATGATCTCAGTATATATACACAGCTGTTCTGAAAGGCCCCAGAGTCTGCAACACCACTAAGCAAGGGGCACCACCAAGCAAGCGGCACCATGAATACCAAGGAGCTCTGCAAACAGGTCAGGGACAAAGTGGTGGAGTAGTACAGATCAGGATTGGGGTCTAAAAAAATATCCGAAACGTTGAACTTCCCACGGAGCACCAATAAATCAATTATAAAAAAATGAAAAGAATATATAACAAACCTGCCAAGAGAGGGCCGTCCACCAAAACTCACGGACCAGTCAAGGAGGGCATTAATCAGAGAGGCAACAAAAAGACCAAAGATAACCCTAAAGGAGCTACAAAGCTCCACAGTGGAGATTGGAGTATCTTGTCCATAGGACCACTATACGCCGTACACTCCACAGAGCTGGGCTTTACGGAAGAGTGGCCAGAAATAAGCAAACAAGAAGGTACTCTGGTCAGATGAGACTAAAATTGGGCTCTTTGTCCATCACCCCAAGAACACCATCCCCACAGTGAAGCATGGTGGTGGCAGCATCATGCTGTGGGGATGTTTTTCATTGGCAGGCACTGGGAAACTGGTCAGAATTGAAGGAATGATGGATGGCGCTAAATACAGAGAAAGTCTTGAGGGAAACTTGTTTCAGTCTTCCAGAGATTTGAGACTGGGACGGAGGTTCACCTTCGAGCAAGACAATGACCCTAAGCATACTGCTAAAGCAACAGTCGAGTGGTTTAAGGGGAAACATTTAAACGTCTTGGAATGGCCTAGTCAAAGCCCAGACCTCAATCCAATTGAGAATCTGTGGTTTGACTTAAAGATTGCTGTACACCAGCGGAACCCATCCAACTTGAAGGAGCTGGAGCAGTTTTGCCTTGAAGAATGTGGAAAAAATCCCAGTGGTGAGATGTGTCAAGCTTATAGAGACATACCTCAAGTGACTTGCAGCTGTAATTGCTGCAAAAGGTGGCTCTACAAAGTATTGACTTTAGGGGGGGTGAATAGTTACGCACGCTCAATTTTTCAGGTTTTTTGGTCTCAATCTTGTTTGTTTCACAATCAAAAATATTTTGCATCTTCGAAGTGGTAGGCATGTTGTGAATATCAAATGTTACAAACACCCAAAAAATGTATTTTAATTCCAGGTTGTAAGGCAACAAAATAGGAAAAATGCCAAGCTACTGTATGGGCTACATTTATGAGAATAATAAATAGATTTACTTACCTTATCAATCTTGAAGACAACACACTCATCTATCACTCAAAAAGGTTTTATGACTGAGTGCACCACAAACATATTACCAGGGTGTTGATGCATCCTCATCCCAGTACAGCCCCTTCCAACACCATGGGTAAGGGGAGGGTATCCATCTGCAAAAGTGACATTTTGCTTTGACGTCAAATAAACTCATAGTGTTGCTAGCTAGCTACCAAACTTAGCTGTTGTTCTAGCTAACATGTTACTGAACCATGACACTAGCATATCGGTATTAAAAAACAGCAACGTATTCACCTAAAAAAAATACATGTTTAGGAAAATCATTAGTTAGCTAGCTAGCTAACTATCACATGAATTGTGCAAAAATTATATATAACGTTAGCTAGCTAAGCGATAGCCAGTCAGTCAGTGGCACTGAAAGATTGAAACTGGTATCAACAAAATGTGTTTCACTCTATCCCATTAAAACATGACTTTGCTATTTAGCAACCATTGAGCTAATAAAATGTGAAAGTTTATTAAGAAGTTTAATTAAGTTAGACACTCACCGGACAACTTTGGTAGGTAGCTAGCTACCTAGATAGCTTGGTTTCCATTTTCAAACAGATGTTTCTTATCTCCTTGATTGGTCATGAACTTGTTGCCCCATGTTTGGCACAGATTCAAACTGAATCCTAAGAGAATTGCCAGAAAAAAACTCTGGCAAACTGTTATTGTTATCAAAGGTTTGCCGCAGATTCACCACTTGGCAAAAGTTTACAAACTTTTGGCAACATTTCATGGCACACTATTTAGTTTGCAGCAACAAATTCATTTTCATAACGGCTGGCTTGGTGTGGATTTACAATCTGCAGTGTTCAATTCTTTATAGAAGTGGGATAAACTTTGATTAATTTTGGTTCTGATAGTAATTCTCCCTGTTTTAGATTCAATAGTTGCTATATCAGCTAATTGATTATTACTGTGTAGCTTGGGGCGATTAACATGGAATTATTGGTTGTCTAACTCAATGGATGGTAAATTCTGCTATCCGTCTTATCAATAAAGTAAGTTCTGTCTTGACTTTGGAAAAAGTAATAGCTACCTGGTCTGAATTTCGTATGTATCATTATGATTAACATATCATCATTATGATTATACGTTTCAATGCATGCCAACGGAACTGGAACCACGAGCTCGTTGTCTCCCATGGTTGACGTATGTCTGGAGTGGCGCAGGGCCTAGAGCTGACGGGACAGACTGAGGTATCCATTCAGCGTGGCTAAAGAAAGTGAAAGTGTAGACAATGTCATGCACTCACTCACTCACTCACTGACACACACACACACACACACACACACACACACATACACACACACATACACACACACACACACACACACACACACACACCGTTCAATGACTAACATCCATTCTCATTTAACAAACAAGAAAGATGTCAAATTGGGAACTCCGATTAAAAATTCTGTATGTTCAGTTCAGAAACTATAATGGCCTCTTTCTTATGTTAATTATGATTTTTATTAATAACTGTCTTATATACGGATATATATCATCTTATATCATAATATGATATAACACATGGCATCTCAACTCATTAGTTCAATAAGTGCTCTCTAATTTCCCCAAATTCCACAGTGGGTAGAGCAAGTCACAATTGCGCTCGCTCAGACATCTATGGAACTTCTAAAGCCCCAGCTAAAGAAATGTCATCTGTTTTTTTATCGAGTGCCAAGAGCAACACTGGGCTTCTCCCTGGGCCCTGCCACAGGGATCAATTCCCCTCGCTTGATGGAGAAATGGCAAAGTTTGTTGTTATTACTTTGAAGATTCCTGTGGTTTCCTCTTACTGCATTGGGTTTGTCCATGAGGGCCGCTGTGTGCTTTAAAGACAGAGGGGGGAGGGAAGAAGGCAGAAATGTTTTAAGTATTTTTAGTTTCTCACTTCTCCTATTTTTTGCTTCTATTGCGCAAGATGTTGAACAATATGTGATCTGAGTTTTCAACACGGGTTGTCGGAGTGGCACAAGAATGTTGAGCTTAAGCCTAGGCAATAGTTGAGAGAGTAAATGCAAGTCTTCAGCTCCCAGACAAGGTTTAGAAACTGAACCACCTCTATTACAATTCATCCCCCCTCCACCAATGTTCTGTGCAAGATTCTATGCGACTTCCATGGTGAGTTTACTTTGAACACTGAGACTGTAACCGCTTTAAGCTACAGTTTTAACAGTGGCCATGTTGGCTACTGTGGCTATTTAACAGAGGTGTGTACTCAAGTCAGATTCGAGTCACAAATATGATGACTTGCAACTCGACTTTGACTTTAACAACAAATGACTCGTGACATAACTTGGACTTGAGCCTTTTGACTCGAACTGACTTGATACCCTCCCCAAGCCCAAATATTAAAAATGAAGCTATATAAAAAAGTGTGCAGCGCAGCTGAGAAAAAGTTGCGCGTGGCAGTGCAGAGGAACGTCGGTGCGTGAATTCCGACGAAGCCCCTGGAAAGATGATACCCCAAATTATTATTTTCGGATATAAAGACTACGCTGTAGTCAACAAAAAACGGATTGCAAAAATTGCAAAACATTTGGGAAGAAAATTACAGACGGAGACACAACAATTTCCAATTATGTTCGACATTTGAAGCTGCACAAAGAACGGTAAGTCGTGGCTAATAGGGCCGACACCTATACATAACTTTGCTAGTGTAGCATGTAGGCTAACGTAACATTAAATCAATGAGCCTCCACAGTCAGTCAGTGCAGGAATGTGATCATTGCACCCAAGATTGAGCTACAACTGGCAATGCAGTTGGTAGCCTAAATACCGCCTGATGTTATTGCTGTTCCTGAAACCATTGACATACGTTAGCCTACTGTAACCACACATAGAGAGGGTGTGTGTGTTAAGGTTGGGCGATTGTGTACAAGCCTACATCGCCCGATTGTGCCCCATAGCGATCCTCGATAGTCGATCGATATGGGGGTAGTTTTTTTCCCTCATGGCTACCCATGTATTTCCATGGAAATCAAGTTTATTTGGCAAGTAATAAATATATACAGTGGGGCAAAAAAGTATTTAGTCAGCCACCAATTGTGCAAGTTCTCCCACTTAAAAAGATGAGAGAGGCCTGTAATTTTCATCGTAGGTACACTTCAACTATATCAGACAAAATGAGAAAAAAAATCCAGAAAATCACATTGTAGGATTTTTAATGAATTTATTTGCAAATTATGGTGGAAAATAAGTATTTGGTCACCTACAAACAAGCAAGATTTCTGGCTCTCACAGACCTGTAACTTCTTCTTTAAGAGGCCCCTCTGTCCTTCACTCATTACCTGTATTAATGGCACCTGTTTGAACTTGTTATCAGTATAAAAGACACCCGTCCACAACCTCAAACAGTCACACTCCAAACTCCACTATGGCCAAGACCAAAGAGCTGTCAAAGGACACCAGAAACAAAATTGTAGACCTGCACCAGGCTGGGAAGACTGAATCTGCAATAGGTAAGCAGCTTGGTTTGAATAAATCAACTGTGGGAGCAATTATTAGGAAATGGAAGACATAAAAGACCACTGATAATCTCCCTCGATCTGGGGCTCCACGCAAGATCAGAAAACGTTTGACCTCTGTCATTGCCAACAAAGGGTATATAACAAAGTATTGAGATAAACTTTTGTTATTGACCAAATACTTATTTTCCACCATAATCTGCAAATAAATAAATAAAAAATCCTACAATGTGATTTTCTGGATTTTTTTCTCATAATTTTGTCTGTCATAGTTGAAGTGTACCTATGATGAAAATTACAGGCCTCTCATCTTTTTAAGTGGGAGAACTTGCACAATTGGTGGCTGACTAAATACTTTTTTGCCCCACTGTATATTTTTTAAAGCATTCATGATTTGTGTAAATGTAATACACTAACTATTACCCTTGTTAAAAATATGAAATGGTATTACATTTGGTGAAGAGAACATTATGGCTTGTTTAGGACTCGAAACTCAAAGTTTAGGACTTGAGACTACGACTTGCCTGTCTTGACTTGGGACTTGACTTGGAACTTGTAAAACAATGACCTGGTCACACCTCTGCTATTTAATCATAGTGTAGGCCTACCAGAGGCCTACCATCAAAAACAACGGAGAAAAATGCATCCCATAACATTTTAACATATAAATAGCTGTTCTATCATTCAGCCTACAGTAGCAGCAAATGTGGGGTGTTCAATGTAGGTCTACATTCCATGAGACTTTTGAGGGAAAAAAACATTAATCTGTTTATCCACTTGTCCTTCAGACAAGGAGGTGACTGAAAATGTTGTGTTTGATGCAAGAAACCACTTTACAAAATGAAATGCATTATCATTCCTATACCATTATTGCAGAGAATCAGACAAATCATGCTACCCCCTGCCTATTGGCTACTTAGCTTATTCAAGCCTGTCTCAATATACAACACTGCACATTTAAGAAAAAAAAAAGCTCTTTACCTGACTCACTTTACAAAGATGTCTCCAAATGTACACGTTTTGTGCTCTTGTAAGAAGCAATCACTCCCCAAATTATCTACAACTTGGCTAATAACTCACTAACTAGCAAAGGATAGAAACAAAACAAGTGCATCCACTCACGACCGCTCAAGCTGTTAACACAGTCCAATTAAGAAAAAAATCTCTTGCATAGTTTGTTTTGTTTTTCGGTATGTTGCATTGAAAGTGGCTGATATTGCTTTGATTCAATCACAATTGCCAAAGTAAAGGGAAACGTTGATAGTGTTAACAGGGAAAACTCCAGAACGGTGGGTACCAACCTTTTCTGGGTCAAGACCATGGAGTCAAAATGCAAGCAGAGATCTATCGCTCAGATTTTTTTTACATGACTTAAAACACAGAAGCCTACGCAACATTAACCAATTTAAAACAGAACTGTAGCAATGAGGTTTGAGCAGTAAGCTATAGGTCCAATACATTACCGCTGCATACTGGCTTTGCTTTAATTTCACTGCCAATGAATGCATTGTTGTTCAGGCAATTTAAAAAATAGAAATATTTCAAAATGAGCTATATGATCACACCGGTAATAGATCCATTGTTGTATTACTTGTGAGGCACAGCTGAGTGAGCATACATTTAAATAATTGACTTTTTATTTTACTGGGCTGATGGTGCCTGCATCTGATGGTCAGTCTCAGCAGAGGGAGAGAACAGCTGACTGAGGGTCCGCCTATCAATATCACTCCGCTCTCCCTTTCCTCCACTGACCAAAAAAGGACATGGACTTCCAGCTGATTGCATAATTTGAGTCGCACTTCATTATTTCTGCCTCATGGACAATTTAATGTTGTTACTCCTGAGAACAAAGAAAGTGAAATATTCCTCCATATTAAAAAAAGACCCAAGCCACTAATAATAACAACAACGCAAGCCTATAGATACACTTTCATACCATTCATTACTGCTGGGGTGCTTGTTGTAGCGCTGAGTGGAAATACAACATGCATTTTACGGCTTATGAAAGTGTTGAATACAAAGTGTTGACAGTGCTGAGTTAGAACTTAAACATGAACTCGTTCATAAAAACAGCATCTCTTTGCTGTATTCGTTGACAGTCTCACTCCTAGTCATGGTTTTAAACGATTTGAAATCTCACAGTATCATCTTTGGTGTAGCTTTCTTTTATGCCTGCTACATTACTGCAGACATGGTGATCTAAGCCATCCGATTGGCCAGGGGTAAGCCTATAGCACACTTGATTTGCTCTCTGGGCTCACCGGGAAGGCAGTTTGTACTTTCAGACACATGAAATGGTTCAAAATGGCAACAGTTTGTCTCCCCGGAGTGCAGAGCAGGTGAATCAGGGGCACATACCACCAACAGTTTTTTACAGAATGTTTGTCGAGATCGACTGATTTGTGACCACTGCTCCAGAAAGTCTAGTGAAGTTCAATCTCGGGCTTCTCTCTGTGGGCTGATATTTCTCTGTGGCAGTCCCGGGGGAGCTGCGTGGCAGTTTCTGGGTTACTGCGCGCACACACACACACACGCAGTTTAGAGGAAACATTGCCCTCCACCAATCTTGCCTCATCAACTCTAAACTGGGTTTGACACAGACTGGACACTACAAGACTGTGTTAGCTCACTGAGCCAAAGTCTTACTGTTAGCGCAGGGTCACCACGTGGCAAGTCTTAGGTCTCAGGCAATCAATCATGAAGCAAAAACCTCCACACGCACACACATAGAAGACACATACCCATTGCACCTCCGCTGCGTCCTCCACCTTGGGCAGCATCAGGGCTGGAGGCAGAACCTCGGCCTGCAGGATGACCTGTAGGTCAGCATTGGCCAGGCCGCTGGACACTGAGTTGACCCTCACACACTTCTCTGTCCTGCCTAGGTCTAGCTCTGCCAGCATCCTGGGGATAGTCTCCCTTGCCTCTGTCTTGAAAAGGAGACAAAACAAAGAAAATAGTCCATTATTACATAGAAGGATGGCGGACGCAGGGAGAAAGAGAAAGATAGACAGAGAGAGTAATATGGATGAAGGAGAGAGTAGGAGAGATTGAGAAAGAGGGAGATAGAGAGGCAGAGAGAGAGAAAAATAAAGAGTGTAGCTGTTAGCTTTGCACCAGTCCAGCGTTAAGGGAATACTGCAAGATTTTGAGATTTAGGTCGTTTATCTACTTACCCAGAGTCGGAACTCATGGATATCATTTGTATGTCTCGGCATGCAGTTTGGAGTTTATTGAAGATAGCAAGCATTATAGCGCAATTGCTGGAAGTCTCCCGGTACAGTATCCAGGTCCTCTCACATGCAGGTGAATAGACCTAATCAGGGGTTGGAACAAACATGTTTTTCCATTTGTTTTGTTCTGAACAATATATTTTTTTGTTCCATTCCACTGTTCCGACCAGCAAAATAAAGCTCTGAACCAGTTTGAACACCAAAAAAGTACTGGTTTATATATATATTTTTTTGTTACTTTTTAAACCTCTGAAATCTATTTTGTTTTACATTTAGCTTGACATTAAACTACAATCATGCAGTGCAGATAGAGCAGCTTGCTATGGAGTGGGCAAGCTATAGCGCAATGAGTTGTTAAACATGCGTGATGGAAAAACAAGTGTAGGGCGTGAGATGTAAATTACATTTTGTGGGTGGGGCGAGAGCGAGAAGGAAGAGGCTTGGCTTGAAGCTCTGGGCATCTTGTGATGACATATATTATCTGAATTAGGCCTGAATGGAGGAACGTTGAATGTCTTTGAACTTCAGAATTGGCTTAACGTTGGACCAGAGAAGCTCGCAAGCTAAGAACCTTGTGTGTGCAGAGTGGCACCAGAATTAAAAATGTCTTACCTAAAAATTATATGTGAAATGTGATAACTACAGTATTCCTAGTGTCCCCAGTATCCCTAACTAGCATTGAAAAAGTTAAACCATTATTCTCCAATTAAAAATCTCTCTCCCTATCTTCTGAATCATGCTTGTAATGTCAGTAGGCTAGAGCTATGCTTCGGAGGGGGAGGGGCAGGTAGTCTACACACACACACTGCAAAGATTTTCAGCTGGCAGGCAGGCACTGGAAGAAGTTTCTGATTGACAGAGAGAGGGCTTTGCCTAGGCGGTTTATTGTGTTTTTTGTGGAACTGGAAAAAGATCCTCAAAATGTAAAATAACGTTATTAACTGGTTTCCAAGCTTTAAAAATAACGATCCTGTTCCCGGAACAGTATAGATCACTTTCGTTCCTGGTTATGATTCTGATCCTTGAAAAATGTCGTTCTTTTCCGGTTTTTGGTTCTGTTGCCTGAACCGGGTCCAACCCCTGCTTCTAATTACTCCAAAATTGGGTGCTTGGTCATTTATAGTCTTACAAAGCTAAACATAACAATCAATATATTTTTTATTTCACTGATAATATTAAGATTCTATCCACTTCCTCATTCTTTCCCCATTGTCGCATAGAAATGTATAGGGGATCGCAATGTTGTATCTGTCCCATTATGGTGTCTGTGAGCGCACGGGTAGATACCATGTTGTGATGACCAAATTACCTACCACCAAGTTTTGGAGTAGTTAGAAAGTCTATTCCCCTGCTAATGAGAGTAGCTAGCTACCGGGAGACTTCCAGCAATTGCGCTACGATAATGATATGCTAATGATAATAATGGTATCCATGAGTTCGTTTGACTCTGGGTAGATAAAGTAGATAAACCACCTAAATTGAGAAATCTTGCAATATCGCTTTAAAGCTTGACCTAAGAGCAGGGTTGGGGATTTTGTGATCAAATCCATGTACTGGATGTGTACCACATTGCTCAGCCTAAAACTACTTATGAAATGGTTTTCTATAGTATTGAATAAGTGAAAGCAGGTATTTTATCAACAGACCACAGATAATAATGGGGGAGTGTTGGGTAAAAACACAAAGATGAATCCTATAATGGCAAGTCGCAATAGACACTCAGATATTTATCAATGTCAGTTCAACCCTATTTCCCAGCATAAAAGCTGTATATGCAGACTAATCTCGTTCCCAGACACTTCCGCCCAAATGCGCAGAGTCTGGTGGACCAACACACCAAACTTGGACTTTGTTAGCCAATAGAAAGATCGGGAGCATAGGCAATGAAGAGGTTTGATTAATCTGGCCCGGGCGAAGGCAGGGAGGGAGGAGCGCCCTCCTCAAATCGAACAGTAATCTGCACTGCTCGGTCATGTTGTCAACGAGGCAACATGGTGCATCGCCCAGAAACATACAACCCATTCTGTATAAAATACATTTTTGAATTTTCAATCTAGTTTTCATTGGTAGGGCAGATAGTGTTATCATAAGCAATCACTTTTGCATGGGAATACAGAATCCTACTCATTACTAAACGTGCTTAATTAAGTCTCTTTTGTTTTGAGCCAACTTCACCGTCAGACAGAGCGGGGCACCTGGCTTATACCTGGGAGGCAGCCCGGTTCATAATCAAATGCAATCAACTTTCAGCCCGTGCAAAAAACGCTTACACCGGCGCCCGGGTGAGATTATTCGAACCCCCTCCCTGGCTTAATCTACCAACCAATCATCTCCCACAACACCTTCCCCCTAACTTGTATGTGTATTCCATACATGTCTTGCCTCCACTTGGAAACACACCTCACAGTTGTGTGATTTGCTCAACTTAAATGACAAATACTTTACTCAGTAAGGTCACTCCCACTAAGGCCAACTTGAATCATTGATATCCAAACACTAGCCTTGGGATGAGGTTATATGCAGCTTGCATTTCACAAAGATAACACAATGACATAACTAATTTGGGTAAACTGCACTCCGATTTTTATTTGAGACTGTTTTATAGAAAACTCATTGACCATTATCCATTGAACAACATAACAGCTATTGTAAATAGATAGAAAAGGTTTCATAAAAGTGTCTGCCTCTATTTTCAGAGTATTACATCAATCTAGAGAAAATGGTGTGAACTCATCAAGAGACATCTGTCTCCCAAAAGAGGGTTGTGACACTTAAGCAACAAGGTACAGCTCACTCTTCATAAATTAGGGTTCAAAGGTTTTCCTGGTGAAGTCAAGTGATCAGGAAAACTCAGGACCCTAATGATAAGACTGCACAGCACAGCACACATTGACAGCCTCTCCAGTCCCTTATGAAGTCCCCAAACAAGCAGAGCCATTGTGAAGGGAGGATAAGGAAGAGAGGGAGGAGGGAGGAGAAATTAAAGAGAAATCACCAGTCCCTACACCTATCTGTGACACAGTAGATTGCAGATTCAAACCAGATGGAGGGAGGGAGAGACGGATGGATGGAGGGGGGCAGAGTTGGAAGGCTTTCTGGGAGAAATGTGTTGTAAAATAAGCAACATGAGGAAATGACGGCTTAGGACTTGTCAGGTCAGAGACGGGGGACTGTGTGTGTGTGTGTGCTTGTGTAGATAAGAGGTGGTCATTAGCTAGCCTTCTGTGCCTGTCAGATAGAGTGATGACCCTGGTCAATAGACAGATTAAGAGAAGAAGGGGTTATGAGGGGAGAGAGAAACTTGAATGAGCACCTTAGGCCAGGTCAACCTGGTTTCAGAAACTGTACATCCATGCTGACATACAAACACACACTCAAGCACAAAGCCCAACCGTTCTAACCCCACACCAACTATGGGCACTCTTCGGTAGAGTATTGTATAGGACTGTGGGTTCCTAACGGTGTGCACGGATCTGTGTCTCCGTTTGACCACTGCTGACCTGCTACTCTACCCACTTCATTATGAGATGTTCACTCAGAAGGGCCTACTCGCTATCTCTATCTTTACTTGTCTGACGTCACACACACACACACACACACACACACACACACACACACACACACACACAGACACACACACAGACACACACACGTTTCTTCTCAGTGTGTGCGTGCACACCGGTGCGGTCGGTCTGTGTGTGTGAGAGACTGTGACTAAGGCATATTCCAGCCTAAGACAGAGATCACAGTGCACCCCTTCTCAACTGATGAAATAATCCATCATGTCTCAGCCAAGACGGCAGAATACAGGCAGACGTCCCCTCAAACAGAGACCAGATGACTCCTAGGAAATCAGTGCCAACTTTAAAAAATACACTTCGCTAAATAATTTAATTAACTTGACAATTCATATTAAAAAGTGATGATGATACTCAGAACTGATTGTACACAGTTCTAGTCTCAAACACACACACACACACACACACACACACACACACACACACACACACACACACACACACAGAGCGAGAGAGTCAGTGAGAGACTTGCACATGCAGACACAGAGAGAAACACAGAGAAACGAAGTACCAGTCAAATATTTTATATTTGTGATTCTTCAAAGTAGCAACCCTTTCCCTTGATTACAGCTTTGCACACTCGTCATTCTCTCAACCACCTTCACCTGGAATGCTTTTCCAACCCTCCACATATGCTGAACACTTGATGGCTGCTTTTCCTTCACTCTGAGATCCAACTCATCCCAAACCATCTCAATTCGGTTGAAGTCGGGTGATTGTGGAGGCCAGGTCATCTGACACAGAACTCCATCACTCTCCTTCTTCGTCAAATAGCCCTTACACAGCCTGGAGGTGTGTTGGGTCATTGTCCTGTTGAAAAACAAATGATAGTGAGACTAAGCTCAAACCAGATGGGATGGCGTATCGCTGCAGAATGCTGTGGTGTGCCTTGAATTCTAGATAAATCACTGACAGTGTCACCAGCAAAGCACCCCCACACCTCCTCCATGCTTCATGGTGGGAACCACACATGCGGAGTACATCCGTTCACCTACTCTGCGTCTCACAAAGACACGGCGGTTGGAACCAAATATCTCAAATTTGAACAGACCAAAGGACAGATTTCCAAGCAATACTCTTCTTATTATCGGTGTCCTTCAGTAGTGATTTCTTTGCAGCAAGTCTCCTCAGAACAGTTGATGTTGAGATGTGTCTGTTACTTTAACTCTGTGAAGCATTTATTTGGGCTTCAATTTCTGGGCTGGGAACTTTGCAGCAGAGGTAACTCTGGGTCTTCCTTTCCTGTGGTGTTCCTCATGAGAGTCAGTTTCATCATAGCGCTTGATTGTTTTTGCGACTGCACTGGAGAAACTTTCAAAGCTCTTGAAATGTACCGGATTGACTGACCTTCATGTCTTAAAGAAATGATGGACTGTCGTTTCTCTTTGCTTATTTGAGCTGTTCTTGCCATAATATGGACTAGTTCTTTTACCAAATAGGGCTATCTTCTGTATACCACCCCTACCTTGTCACAACAGAACTGATTGGCTCAAACGCATTAAGAAGGAAAGATATATTCCACCTGCTAATTGAAATTCATTCCAGGTGACTACCTCATGAAGCTGGTTGAGAGAATGTCAAGAGAGTGTGCAAAGCTGTCACCAAGACAAAGGATGGCTATTTTGAATAATATCAAATATAAAATCTATTTTGATTTGTTTAAACACTTTTTACTTCCAGATTCCAAGTGTTATTTGATACTGTTGAGGTCTTCACTATTATTCTACAATGTAGAAAATAGTAAAAATAAAGAAAACCCCTGGAATGAGTAGGTGTGTCTAAACTTTTGACTGGTAGTGAACAGAGACATTCACTCAGACACAGACTGAGACACAGGTCAGCTAGAGAGAAATGGAGACATGAACTGCTGTCTCAGCCTCCCTGCCTAGTGATGCATAGACACTCCTGACCAAACAAAATGAATAGCCACTGGTAAATCAGTTCATCATCAGAAAGCCTCGTTTATAACATTCTCTGATAAAACGCAGACAGGAGATGGGTGAGAGTCTCCAGTGGCCAAGTTCAAGGCTGATATACTGCCGGGCGGTGTGGATAAAACCACTTTCATGTAACAAGAGACGCAGACGGTCTTTCTTTTCTGTATTTTTGTGGCTTTGAGACGGTGCATTACTTCTGAAACAGAGACGCTTGGCTGGCAGGCAAAAGGAGCTCAGTGGACACACAGGAACACCCCCCCCCCCCCACACACACACACCCACCTTACATACCCCCCACACGCCTCTCCTCCATTCCTTTTCCCTCTTTCTTTCTTTCTTGCAAATTGACAGAGGGAACATTCCTGTGGACATGTCCTCTTCTGTGAGCGCCGGTACTCTGAGCTTGAGTACTCTGAGCTTGAATAAAGCACTTTGGACGGCCGTCCTACAAGTTTCTTCAAAGACCCCTCCCCAATCGCCTAGCCTCCCACCGGGTGCTGGCCCCAAAACTCCGGCTCTCACTCCTCTTTTGAGTCCCTCCATCATCCTCATCATTAGAGGCTGACACACGCAGGCAGGCCGGAGACACACACTCGCACACAAACACAGATTAGCTTTTTAAGTGTATAACACCTGACCTTTCTATGCGAGAGGGCAGCTCTTTAACACACACACACACAAAGTGTCCTACAGAGTGGTATGTACGCTACACAGTATGGATGAATATCGCTTTACACACATCACACAAGCCTGAAGACAGACAGGCATGCCCTACACTCTTCACCTCCTAGGCTGCATCAGTCTCTACTGTATACAGTATATTTTATTTTATCACTCAATATAAAATTGATCTCAATACATTGTTTGTTATAGACTGAAAACAGGGTTGAGTTGGGAGTTGGTGCAAATATTCTGAAAATATGATTATGTCTGAGATATCTGGCAATTGAGATATTAAATCAGCTCTACACTGTTGCAAGAAGATTGAAAAAGGGGGCAACTGGCATAAATGTTGTTCTCTCATGAATACTTATATTATATTTTGTTAGAGTAACAGGCAATGAAGAAATGTCTGAAAATAGAATTCTAAATACTACTTTCTAAAATGAATGGATTCACATACAAGACATTAACTTAACTTAAAAGCATTATTCTAACCATGCCCCAAAAGCCCGTGGGGTGGGGGAAAGAAAGAAAGAAAATCTCAACACAGTAGTTCAGGAACAAATAAGAGTAATATCAATGAATCTTAGGCCCTTTTGTAAGCATCTAATATGTTAGGATACAAACCTGAGTTATTGACCAATAGTATTTCTGTAAAGTTAACCTCCAATCAGATATCAGACTTACATGATGTAACCACTGCTTCTCAGAGGCGTGACAATGGGAATTGGCAAAACCAACACAGAGAATGCTGAATTCATAAGACAACAGAGTAAATTCTTGTATACAGTTGATAAGAAGAAGCATTTCGGGGCTGACCTACGTACACAGGCATCTGCAAGTATAGAGAGCTACTGTAGTTGTTGTATTGTGTGTCTGTACAAATGTGTTTATGTGTATGAAGTCGAAAGTGTGTGTGTGTGTGTGTGCACTTGTGTGTGAACAAAGCCACGAGTCATCACGTACATCATCGTTTTTTTTCTCCTGAGGCCTGGCATTTTGTTTCCTGCTGTGACGACCCGCAATGCCATTTAAAATGAGCTCAGGTGAAGGACAGCCTGCCTTTGTGTGTGTGTGTGTGTGTGTGTACAGTGCCTTCGTTAAGTATTCAGATCCCTTGATTTTTTTCCCACGTTACAGCCTTATTCTAAAATTGATTAAAAAAAAAATGTCAGCAATCTACACACAATACCCCATAATGACAAAGCGAAAACAGGTTTTTAGAATTGTTTGCAAATGTATTAAAAATACTATTCAGTATTCAGACCCTTTGCTATGAGACTCGAAGTTGAGCTCTGGTGCATCCTGTTTCAATTGATCATCTGATGTTTCTACAACTTCTACAACAATCAAACAAGCTAAGCGTCAGTATAGAGACAAAGTAGTCGCAATTCAACGGCTCAGACACGAGAGGTATGTGTCAGGGTCTACAATCAATCACGGACTACAAAAAGAAAACTAGCCCCGTCGCTCGTTTTGAGGACAATACAGTGCCAACGACACGGTCTGCTACCAAAACCTGCTGGCTCTCCTTCACCGCAGCCAACGTGAGTAAAGCATTTAAACGTGTTAACCCTCGCAAGGCTGCCAGCCCAGACGGCATCCCAAGCCGCATCTTCAGAGCATGCGCAGACCAGCTGGCTGGTGTGTTTACGGACATATTCAATCAATCCTTATCCCAGTCTGCTGTTCCCACATGCTTCAAGAGGGCCACCATTGTTCCAGTTCCCAAGAAAGCTAAGTTAACAGAGCTAAATGACTACCGCCACGTAGCACTCACCTCTGTCATCATTAAGTGCTTTGAGAGACTAGTCAAGGATCAGATCACCTCCACCCTACCTGACACACTAGACCCACTCCAATTTGCTTACCGCCCCAATAGGTCCACAGACGACGCAATCACACTGCCCTAACCCATCTGGACAAGAGGAATACCTATGTAAGAATGCTGTTCATCGACTACAGCTCAGCATTTAACACCATAGTACCCTCCAAACTCGTCATTAAGCTCTGGGTCTCGACCACGCCCTGTGCAACTGGGTCCTGGACTTCATGACGGGCCGCCCCCAGGTGGGGAGGGTAGGAAACAACATCTCCACACCACTGATCCTCAACACTGGGGCCCCACAAGGGTGTGTTCTCAGCCCTCTCCTGTACTCCCTGTGCGTGGCCATGCACAGGGAGTGACTGCGTGGCTATGCACGCCTCCAACTCAATCATCAAGTTTGCAGACAACACCACAGTGGTAAGCTTGATTACCAACAACGACGAGACGGCATACTGGGAGGAGGTGGGGGCCCTCGGAGTGTGGTGTCTGGAAAATAACCTCACACTCAACGTCAACAAAACAAAGGAGATGATCGTGGACTTCAGTAAACAGCAGAGGGAGCACCACCCTATCCACATACAGTGGGGCAAAATAGTATTTAGTCAGCCACCAATTGTGCAAGTTCTCCCACTTAAAAAGATGAGAGGCCTGTAATTTTCATCATAAGTTCACTTCAACTATGACAGACAAAATGAAAAAAAAAGAATCCAGAAGATCACACTGTAGGATTTTTTATGAATTTATTTGATCAAAATGATCACAAGAACGGTGAGCAAAAATCCCAGAACCACACGGGGGGACCTAGTGAATGACCTGCAGAGAGCTGGGACCAAAGTAACAAAGCCTACCATCAGTAAAACACTACGCCGCCAGGGACTCAAATCCTGCAGTGCCAGACGTACTGGCTTAAGCAGGGGGACACATGTCCAGGCCCGTCTGAAGTTTGCTAGAGATCATTTGGATGATCCAGAATAAGATTGGGAGAATGTTATATGGTCAGATGAAACCAAAATATAACTTTTTGGTAAAAATTCAACTCGTCGGGTTTGGAGGACAAAGAATGCTGAGTTGCATCCAAAGAACACCATACCTACTGTGAAGCATGGGGGTGGAAACATCATGCTTTGGGGCTGTTTTTCTGCAAAGGGACCAGGACGACTGATCAGTGTAAAGGAAAGAATGAATGGGGCCATGCATCGTGAGATTTTGAGTGAAAACCTCCTTCCATCAGCAAGGGCATTGAAGATGAAACGTGGCTGGGTCTTTCAGCATGACAATGATCCCAAACACACCGCCCGGGCAACAAAGGAGTGGCTTCGTAAGAAGCATTTCAAGGTCCTGGAGTGGCCTAGCCAGTCTCCAGATCTCAACCCCATAGAAAATCTTTGGAGGGAGTTGAAAGTCCGTGTTGCCCAGCAACAGCCCCAAAACATCACTGCTCTAGAGGAGATCTGCATGAAGGAATGGGCCAAAATACCAGCAACAGTGTGTGAAAACCTTGTGAAGACTTCCAGAAAACGTATATAACAAAGTATTGAGATAAACCATAATTTGCAAATAAATTCATAAAAAATCCTACAATGTGATTTTCTGGATTTTCTTTTCTCATTTTGTCTGTCATAGTTGTGGTGTACCTATGATGAAAATTACAGGCCTCTCTCATCTTTTTAAGTGGGAGAACTTGCACAATTGGTGGCTGACTAAATACTTTTTTGCCCCACTGTATTTTTATGAACATAATCTTATTCATTCCTTTAAAATTGTGTGTATAAATTGTTGTTAGATTACTTGTTAGATATTACTGCATGGTCAGAACTAGAAGCACCAGCATTTCGCTACACTCGCATTAACATCTGCTAACCATGTGTATGTGACAAATACAATGTTAATTGATTTGATCTTTATTGGAGTCCACCTGTGCTAAATTCAATTGATTGTACATGATTTGCAAAGGCATACACCTGTCTATATAAGGTTATACAGTTGACAGTGCATGTCAGAGAAAAAACAAGCCATGAGGTCAAAGGAATTGCCCATAGAGCTCAGAATTGCCCACAGAGGCTCAGAGGCACAGATCTGGGGAAGGGTATCAAAACATTTCTACAGCATTGAAGGTCCCCAAGAACACAGTGGCCTTCATCATTCTTAAATGGAAGAAGTTTGGAACCACCAAGACTCTTCCTAGAGCTGCCCACCGGGTCAAACTGAGCAATCGGGGGAGAAGGGCCTTGGTCAGGGAGGTAACCAAGAACCTGATGGTCACTCTGACAGAACTCTACAGTACTTCTGTGGAGATGGGAGAACCTTCCAGAAAGACAACCATCTCTGCAAAAGTCCACCAATCAGGCCTTTATGGTAGAGCCGTCAAAGGTGCTTCAATAAAGTACTGAATACTTACAGTACCAGTCAAATTTTGGACACAGCTAATTCAAAGTTTTTTCTTTATGGTTACTATTTCCTACTTTTTAGAATAATAGTGGATACAGCAAAACTGTGATATAACACGTGTGGAATCATGTAGTAATCCACAAAGTGTTAAACATATTAAACAAAACAGCCTTTTGCCTTGATGACAGCTTTGCACACTCTTGGCATTCTTTCAACCAGCTTCATGAGGTAGTCAACTAGGATGCTTTTCCAACAATCTTAAAGGAGTTGCTGAGCACGTGTTGGCTGCTTTTCCTTCACTCTGTGGTCCAACTCATCCCAAACCATCTCAATTGGGTTGAGGTCGGGTGATTGTGGAGGCCTGGTCATCTGTTGCAGCACTCAATCATTCTCCTTCTTGGTCAAATAGCCCTTACACAGCCTGGAGGTGTGTTGGGTCATTGTCCTGTTGAAAAACAGATAATAGTCTCACTAAGCACAAACCAGATGGGATGGCGTATCGCTGCAGAATGCTGTGGTGGCCATGCTGATTAAGTGTGCTTGAATTCTAAATAAATCACAGACAGTGTCACCAGCAAAGCACCCCCACACCTTCACACCTCCTCCTCCATGCTTCACGGTGAGAACCACACATGTAGAGATCATCTGTTCCCCTACTCTGCGTCTCACAAAGACAAACCAAAAATCTCAAATCTGGACACATCAGACTAAAAGACAGATTTCCACCGGTCTAATGTCCATTGCTCGTGTTTCTTGACCCAAGCAAGTCTCTTATTCTTATTGGTGTCTTTTAGTAGTGGTTTCTTTGCAGCAATCCGACCATGAAGGTCTGATTCACGCAGTCTCTTCTGAACAATTGATGTTGAGTGGCGTCTGTTACTTGAAGCATTTATTTGGGCTGCAATCTGAGGTGCAGTTCTGTATTTGTATTTATTATGGATCCCAATTACCCTTCCTGGGGTCCAGCAAATTTAAGGCAGTTAATACAATTTTAAAATGGACTATTTCTGGCTGGTAACTCTAATGAACTTATCCTCTGCAGCAGAGGTAACTCTGGGTCTTCCGTTCCTGTGGCAGTCCTCATGAGAGTCAGTTTCATCATAGCACTTGATGGTTTTTGCGATTACGATTTTCGGATTGACTGACCATGTCTTAAAGTAATGATGGGACTGTTGTTTCTCTTTGCTTATTTGAGCTGTTCTTGCCATAATATGGACTTGCTCTTTTACCAAATAGGGCTAACTTCTGTATACCCCCCCTACCTTGTCACAACACAACTGACTGCCTCAAATGCATTAAGGAAATAAATGGGGGAAGGGAGAATCCATCCGTTCATCCCTCAGTTACACTCATCTTTTCCCTTCTCCGGCCATCCCTCCTCCTCTCTCCCTGCATCCCATAACATACGTAACGCATGGTGATGTAGGAGGGAAAAAGGGAAGGGAGAATCGATCCATCCTTCCTCTCTTTTTCCAACTCCCTCCCTCCCTTCATTCCCTAGCACACATGGCGGTGTGGGGGAGTGAGAATACATCCCTCCCTTTTACTCCTTTTTCCTTCCTTCCATCCCTCTCTCTCTCCCTCTGTTCAAAAGCACATGTAGTGCAGGGCCGTGGGTCAGCCAGGGAAAACAAAGGGAGTGTAACAGGATAATGAGAGAGGGAGAGAGGACCTCTGTGTTCTCTCTGTTCTCTCTTCCTCAGCGTTTTATGATCCCTCTCTCTTTCTCTGAACCCTAGCCTCAACCCACAGCATCTGGAGCATGTGTGTGTGCACGACTTGTGTGTGAGTCTGTCCCAAGAGGTGAGGGCCAGAGAGGGATGCTAGGAGTACTCAGTATTGTATCACACACAGTGTGCTGAAGAATTACCCCACACACTATGAGGAAACCCCCATCTACTACCATTCCTAATTTTTGCTAATTGCTGCTAAAGCCACTTTCTACCACTCTAAATTCCAAGCATCTGCCTCTAACCCTAGGAAGCTCTTTGCCACCTTCTCCTCCCTCCTGAATCCTCCTCCCCCTCCCCCCCCCCTCCTCCCTCTCTGCAGATGACTTCGTCAACCATTTTGAAAAGAAGGTCGACGACATCCGATCCTCGTTTGCTAAGTCAAACGACACCGCTGGTTCTGCTCACACTGCCCTACCCTGTGCTCTGACCTCTTTCTCCCCTCTCTCTCCAGATGAAATCTCGCGTCTTGTGATGGCCGGCCGCCCAACAACCTGCCCGCTTGACCCTATTCCCTCCTCTCTTCTCCAGACCATTTCCGGAGACCTTCTCCCTTACCTCACCTCGCTCATCAACTCATCCCTGACCGCTGGCTACGTCCCTTCTGTCTTCAAGAGAGCGAGAGTTGCACCCCTTCTGAAAAAACCTACACTCGATCCCTCCGATGTCAACAACTACAGACCAGTATCCCTTCTTTCTTTTCTCTCCAAAACTCTCGAACGTGCCGTCCTTGGCCAGCTCTCCCGCTATCTCTCTCAGAATGACCTTCTTGATCCAAATCAGTCAGGTTTCAAGACTAGTCATTCAACTGAGACTGCTCTTCTCTGTATCACGGAGGCCCTCCGCACTGCTAAAGCTAACTCTCTCTCCTCTGCTCTCATCCTTCTAGACCTATCGGCTGCCTTCGATACTGTGAACCATCAGATCCTCCTCTCCACCCTCTCCGAGTTGGGCATCTCCGGCGCAGCCCACGCTTGGATTGCGTCCTACCTGACAGGTCGCTCCTACCAGGTGGCGTGGCGAGAATCTGTCTCCTCACCACGCGCTCTCACCACTGGCGTCCCCAGGGCTCTGTTCTAGGCCCTCTCCTATTCTCGCTATACACCAAGTCACTTGGCTCTGTCATAACCTCACATGGTCTCTCCTATCATTGCTATGCAGACGACACACAATTAATCTTCTCCTTTCCCCCTTCTGATGACCAGGTGGCGAATCGCATCTCTGCATGTCTGGCAGACATATCAGTGTGGATGACGGATCACCACCTCAAGCTGAACCTCGGCAAGACGGAGCTGCTCTTCCTCCCGGGGAAGGACTGCCCATTCCATGATCTCGCCATCACGGTTGACAACTCCATTGTGTCCTCCTCCCAGAGCGCTAAGAACCTTGGCGTGATCCTGGACAACACCCTGTCGTTCTCAACTAACATCAAGGCGGTGGCCCGTTCTTGTAGGTTCATGCTCTACAACATCCGCAGAGTACGACCCTGCCTCACACAGGAAGCAGCGCAGGTCCTAATCCAGGCACTTGTCATCTCCCGTCTGGATTACTGCAACTCGCTGTTGGCTGGGCTCCCTGCCTGTGCCATTAAACCCCTACAACTCATCCAGAACGCCGCAGCCCGTCTGGTGTTCAACCTTCCCAAGTTCTCTCACGTCACCCCGCTCCTCCGCTCTCTCCACTGGCTTCCAGTTGAAGCTCGCATCCGCTACAAGACCATGGTGCTTGCCTACGGAGCTGTGAGGGGAACGGCACCTCAGTACCTCCAGGCTCTGATCAGGCCCTACACCCAAACAAGGGCACTGCGTTCATCCACCTCTGGCCTGCTCGCCTCCCTACCACTGAGGAAGTACAGTTCCCGCTCAGCCCAGTCAAAACTGTTCGCTGCTCTGGCCCCCCAATGGTGGAACAAACTCCCTCACGACGCCAGGACAGCGGAGTCAATCACCACCTTCCGGAGACACCTGAAACCCCACCTCTTTCAGGAATACCTAGGATAGGATAAAGTAATCCTTCTCACCCCCCCCTTAAAAGATTTAGACGCACTATTGTAAAGTGGCTGTTCCACTGGATGTCTTAAGGTGAACGCACCAATTTGTAAGTCGCTCTGGATAAGAGCGTCTGCTAAATGACTTAAATGTAAATGTAAATGCATTCCAGAAGAACAATCCAAGCCATAGACAATCATTCAATTGTCTGCACCTTCCACTAATTCTTAGCCCCCACCCACCCATGGACCACACCCCACACATGACTGTGGCAGGACGCCTGCCACTTAACCCACACACTGATAGGACTAACACACACACAAGCATACATGACATGCATGAAAGCACACACAGGTCTGTGACAGGCAAAGACAGGGTGTGTGTATGATCTCGTTGGGGCAGGATCTATTTTCTGGGTGAGTGGCTCAGATTATTTTGTGATTCTTGGCAGGTTGGCTGGGAGTTTCTCACAACTCTACTAGACTCACTGAAGAGATCAGGGGCACACATACACACAGATATCAGTGCATGCACAAACACACAGCCGCAGACAAGGGCACGCACACACAGAGACACAGACAGACACACACACAGAGGATTGATCCCCAAGTGTCCCATCTGTCAAATAAATATTAATTTGACTATTTTTACTTTTAGAATAAATGTCTCAAACTTCCTCTCTTAACTAACAATATGTGCATTCAAATTAAGTCCTTATTGGATGACAATTGGCTGCATCATTTATGTTAAACTGAAAACTTTGATGTGCGGACAACAAATTACACAATTCTGAGAAGAAAAAATATATGACCTAATATCCACGTGCAATCCATAGCAATGTAACAACTACGTAAGGCACTTCAGAATGAATTAAGCAAACTATATACGGTACACTGAAGGCAACACTTCTCAATTCCCACTCGCTGCCACCAGCAGAACTGGAACATAAATAAAATTGACAATAATCAGCTGACACCAAACATTGCATAAAAGAAAGTAGCTGTTTTTCTATGTAGCAGATTCAATAATATAGATTAAAGGACAGGGAATTACACCACGCGTTTCCCTAAACTATAACATTAACCCAGGGTGGGACTAATTGAATGACGCTTGCTGGTGGTAATGGAGAGTGGAGTAAAAATGTCAATTGATTTTCGTACGATGTTTACAAGTATGTGCTGTAGTAATTGGAGTTGTTTTGTCAAAAGTAAAATGTGTCCCATGCCTAATTTTAGAATACTTTTAGTGAAATGCTACAGAACAAAAAAAATCTGGGATCCAATGAGAATTATTGGATTTGGTATACGGTATGTACGGTGCATTTGGAAAGTATTCAGACCCATTAACATTTTCCACATTTTGTTATCTTACAGCCTTTTTCTAAAATGAATTCAATTGTATTTTCCCCTCATCAATCTACACACAATACCCCATAATGACAAAGCAAAAACAGAAATGTTAGAAATGTTTTTTAAATACATTAACATAAGTATTCAGACCTTTTACTTAATACTTTGTTGAAGCACCTTTGGCAGCGATTACAGTCACATCTTCATGGGTATGACACTGCAAGCTTGGCACACCTGTATTTGGGGTGTTTTTCCACTCTTCTCTGCAGAGCCACTCCTGCGTAGTGTTAGCTGTGTGCTTAGGGTCGTTGTCCTGTTGGAAGGTGAACCTTCGCCCCAGTCTGAGGTCCTGAGTGCTCTGGAGCAGGTTTTCATCAAGGATCTCTCTGTAATTTGCTCCGTTCATCTTTTCCTCGACCTGGACTAGTCTCCCAGTCCCTGCCACTGAAAAACATCCCCACAGCATGAAGCTGCCACCACCATGCTTCACCGTAGGGATGGTGCCAGTTTTCCTCCAGATGTGGCGCTTGGCATTCAGGCCAAAAAGATGAATCTTGGTTTCATCAGACACGAGAATTTGGATTCTCATGTTCTGAGAGTCTGGAGCTCTGTCAGAGTGACCATCAGGTTCTTGGTAACTTCCCTGACCAAGGCCCTTCTCCCCCGATTGCTCAGTTTGGCCGGGCGGACAGCTTTAGGAAGGGTCTTGGTGGTTCCAAACTTCTTCCATTTAAGAATGGCCAATGTGTTCTTGGGGACCTTCAATGCTGCAAAACATTTTTTTGGTACCGTTCCCCAGATCTGTGCCTCGACACAATCCTGTCCCGGAGCTCTATGGACAATTCATTTGACCTCATGGTTTGTTTTTTGCTCTGACATGCACTGTCAACTGTGGAACCTTATATAGATAGGTGTGTGCCTTTCCAAATCCTGTCCAATCAACTGAATTTACCACAGATGGACTCCAATTCCGAGTCTCATTTTTTAAATTTTTAATACATTTGCAAACATTTCTAAAAACCTGTTTTCACCTTGTCATTATGGGATGTTGTGTGTAGATTGCTGAGGATTATTCTTTTTTATCCATTTTAGAATAAGGCTGTAACGTAACAAAATGTGGAAAAAGTCAAGGGGTCTGAATACTTTCCGAAGGCACTGTACATATACGCACAAAGGCAGGCTGTCCTTCACCTGAGCTCATTTTAAATGGCATTGCGGGTCGTCACAACAGGACATAAAATGCCTGGCCTGAGAAAAAACAAAACAATGTTCAGGATGTCTCGTGGCTTTGTGTACACACGTTTGGCTTCATACACACACGCATCTCCATGCACATACTCATAAATGCGTTTGCCCACACACACACACAATACAACAACAGTAGCTCTCTACAGTTCCAGATGCCTGTGTAGGTCAGCCCCGAAGTGACTCTTCTTATCAACTGTATACAAGAATTTACCCTGTGTTGTTTTAGGAGCTAGAAACACAAACATTTCGCAACACTCGCAATAACATCTGCTAAACAAGTGTATGTGGCCAATAAAATGTTATTTTATTTGAATTCAGCATTCTCTGTGTTAGTCTTGCCAACCCCCATTGTCACGCCTCTGAGAAGCCTCATGTAGGTCTGATATCTGATTGGAGGTTAACTTTACAGAAATACTATTGGTCAACAACAGGTTTTGAATCCTAACATCTCAGATGCTTATAAAAGGGCCTAAGTTTCATTGTTCTATAAAAACCTGTTTCCGCTTTGTCATTATGGGTATTGTGTGTAGATTGATGAGGAAATGTTTTTATACAATCCATTTTAGAATAAGTCTAACGTAACAAGTTGTGTAAAAAGGGAACAGGTCTGAATACTTTCCGAATGCACTGTATAAATCCCAAATCTGTCTTTCACTATGTGTTTTCCATATTCACATGGATGACATTACTAAATAATTATGTTGGACAATAATAAGCATTGTGAAGAGTAACATTTGTCTTTCACTATGTACTTTCCATATACACATGGATGACATTACTAAATACTTATGGTGGACAATAATAAGCATTGTTAAGAGTATCATTTGGATGACAAGATGCATTGACTATAAAACAACTTTTTGTTCAAACACTTTTCTTTACAAATCAAAAAGGAACTGAGAGAGCGAGAGAGAGAGAGAGAGAGAGAGAGAGAGAGAGAGAGAGAGAGAGAGAGAGAGAGATGTATGAGCATTTCAGAGCAAGAGCGCTGGTCACCATATTTGTGTTATGTGGCAGTCACTACCACCACCTGCAGGAGAGTGGATCAGATGACACAGAAAGACAGACACACACACCAAAACCTAACCAAAGACATCCTCACCCCTGGTCTGTGCCAATAGCCTTGTTTTAAGCCAATGAAACCAGGGTCATTTTATATCTCAGAGTTAGTATTTTTCTAACCCATCAAAATGGGCAAGGAAAACAACATCCCTCCACTTTCACATTCCAGTGAGGGAGGTGCTCCCTGCCGGCCAAAGCCCTGTGTGTGTGTGTGTGTGTGTGTGTGTGTGTGTGTCTATGCGTGTGTCTGTCTGTGCATTCGTGCTCGTGTCAGAGCATGTGCCTGCATGTGTGTGTGTATATATATATATATATAAAATATTGTGTGTGTGTGTGAGGTTGCTCCCTTCCGGCGCAGCCATGCCACCCTACCATCTGGTGAATGAAATGGAGTGTGAAGTACAGTATAGTTTTGGACCAGGCTCCGTTTCAGAGGCTCAGCAGTAAGTTCATTAGTTCCAAACTTCCAGGGATTACACAGAAAATCTCAACAGAGGGGAGTCAGGAGGGAGGGATGTAGAAGTGAAGGAGATAGGAGGCCAACAGGGGAGAGCGAGATGTCAGGAGGAACGCTAGCCTATAGGGTACGAAGAGAAGGTACGAAGGGGGGGATGAAAGAGACAGGTGTAGCCGTCAGCTCCACTACAGGGTTTCAGCTTGCCCTCCTCCACCTCATCCCCCTCTTCTCCTCCTTCCCACTGATCTTACAGATATGATGATATGCGTAATAGTGTTAGTGCGGTCAGCCTTGTCTTCCCCCCACTATTTCCCTCCTCCTCCTCTCCTTCTCTCTAGCCTTTTGCTCCTCTCCCCCTCCTCTCCGTTCCTCTCCTCTCAGGGTAGCAGTTAGCAGGCTCTGGGCAGCTCTCTTTCACTCAGTCTGTCAAGAACAGGGGCAGCGTGGGGGCCTGGCATCGGTTGGCACGGCGACAGGCCCGCTGTGCCGTTGTCATGGTGAAGGTAATCGCAGCGAGGGTTAGCTGCGAGTGTAGCGACTGTAGCTAACAACGTCGACAGAGAGACAAACAGGAAGGCCAGATAGCTTACCTCTCTGGTGTAACGATGTTACACAATAATAGGTTAGCGGCGAGCTTGGATTCTCAAAGGTGATGATTGTGACAATATATCTTCTGCGGTCTTTCTTCACTCACCACTTAGCGTTTTCACAGATTTAATAGATTCTTTAAAACAATATTAGAGGGAAAAATATCTAAATCATAAATGCATTCAATGGCAGAATGTCATTATCAGTTCTGCGGCATTAATTGGCAGTGTAAAATGGACGCCTGCACGCACACACACGAGAAGTGTAATTTAGCCCCGTAGGAAAATAAAGCGTCCTGTCTGAAGGTATACAACAAAACCCCCCATGGATTTCCAATTGCCACAATGCACAAAGCAGCTGAGAGAGTGGGAGGTGGAAGAGAGGGAGCCGGGGAGAAAAAGGTGCCTTTAATTAAAGAGTTAATAACTCATTTCAACATAGTACTAACCTAGCAAATAAATAATATATCATAGGGTTTGCCGCATTATGGCAGAATTATTTTTAAGCTAACATATGGTCGTGACAATTGACTGAATCCTGCTCCGACTCGGGAGTGCTGTTGTGGAGCGTTAGGCCGTCACCAGAACAGAAGGGGGGACAGTAATGGGATTAGTAGGAAGGGGATTCTTGGAATACAATACTATTTTTCCATGGTTGGCTGTGTGTGTGCGCACGTGTGTACACAATGCCACCTCTCCTCCACCTCCTCCACACAAAGACATAAAGCTTGTTGTTTCTAAACATTGACATCCTTAACAGGCTCACAGCTGTTTAGCCTGTCAGTCACAATAATCATCTTTCAGTTCATTCTCTTACGACAGAAACCGTCTGAGCCATATCAATCATCTTTATTATCATGACTTAAAAACCTTTTCCCCTTCTCTTCTTTCTTCTCCAACCAATCATGATTTCATAGGGTGGGCAGGGGAGGCCGGCGGGGCAAATGGGGAAGCTGTGTGGGCAGGATGAGAATGCTTTTTAACCTGCTGCATCTGCTGGCTTCCTGCTGGTTGCCCAGTTGGGACTCAGTGGGATGTGGTCACCTTGTTTTAAAGGCAGGGGATAGGGGGGCCAGCAGAGGCCTTTGTGGTATTGTAATGGGGTGAAATTAGCTTGTTTTAAGCATCTCTTTTAGGTCATTTTCTCATTCACCACTGATTAAGGCCTGGCAGCACCTGGCTGACCGAGAGAGTGAGCTGGAATTAAGACTTTAGCCAAGGCGGAAGCTGACACACACACACTTGGAGATGATTGTGCAAGTGTGTGTGTCGTGCGAGGTACAAGTGTGTGTGTGTGTGTGTGTGTGTGCACACCCATATGTGTCTAATAGTACCTTCTTGCTGAGGGCCACTCCATCCTCACAGTCCAATACGGCACAGTCTAGGCCACGCAGCGATGCCAGTTTCCTCAGCTTCCTCTCATCATTGCCGGGGCAGTAGAGCACGGCGCGCCGCGGCACATATCTCAGGTTGGTACAAGCTACGTGATGGCTGTGACATCCACCATGACACCATGGTAAAGCCACAGACAGGAACCAGCGAGTGTCCCTGTCAAACAAAGGGTCATATAAATGTATAGGCCTATATGTAGAAACACACATGCACAAGTGTATGCTGCAACAATAATTATAAAAGTAAAACAAACATAACCTCACAGTAGGCCAACAATTAAATGCCACGCACTGTTATAACTGCTGTACATGGATGTTTCAACACACTGTAGAAGTGGATGTCATTTTGTGTTCAATCCCCATTGACAATGATCTTGCCCCAGAATTAAGACCCATACAATTGGAAAGGGACATTCCTGAAAGTTCTGGTTTCCTTTCCTAACCCTCGTTGGAAAACCTTAGCTGTTTCTCTTTTGGTCCTCCATTCAAGTGAATGAGCTGTGTTGACCTGGGCTTGGAAAGCCTTTACCAGTGACAAGATCACAAACATATGCAAATGGTCTCCAGTAGGGCTTAGCACATCCAGCTGAATACACTTATTAAAGACAGTGTGTGTGTGTGTGTGTCCGTGTGTGTGTGTGTGCGCATGTATGCACGCAAGTGTGTGTGTGTGTACTCTAAAGTTTGGACAACACAGCAAATCTTCATAGAATAACCAAAAATCAGAGGCTGGCTCTAGCAAACAGAAGAGACAATACAAACACCACAGAGCCTATGGAGAGACACGCAGTCACTCACATGAAAATAGTAATGTTTAGATTAGCACACATTTAACCAGATACATGTACGCAAAACACACATTCACATACACCATGTAAACACACACACTCTTTTTAGTCAGTCACACAGCAATAATCACAGCTATGACACAGCACACACTCGTCACATCTTAATTATTGTTCTGTCGCACAGGCTGCTCAAACTATTAGCCCTAATGAATGGCCTAAATGATTAGGATCACATATATCTAATTTACAGTAGGAAACAGCCTCTCTGCTGTCACTGCAGTCTCCCTAAACCTCGAAGGTCCTCTCCAAGGGATCATATTTATAGAAAGTAAGAAGAAAGGGAGAGAAGAGGGGGATATGGCGCTCTTTGTAAAAAGGAAGAGGGACAGAAGCCTTCTCTTTTCTACTCTTTGTTCTCCTTAAAGGTGCTAAAGTCCTTTTAATAGCCACTTAAACCCATCGACCATGCTTATGAATGCCCTGCAGAATCAATTTGAGGGCCTAATCTGGAGCAGGGGGATGATGCAACTAGAGCAGGACAAATAAAGCCAATTCAGGTGGTTTTAGTTCTCTCTTTAGTGGGTCTCAGGTACACATACAGTAAGGCTCTCTGTGGGGGTCTCCTCGAACGCTAGTGTGTTTAGATTTGGTAAGTAACAACATCTCACAAAGGACTAAAGGCTAGAGGGCAGAAGGAATATGCAAAAGTAGCAAGCCTGTGTGAGTCATGTTGATTGGAGGAACAGAGGTAAAGAGGGAGGGTCTTGCTGGATGTCACTTTGGGGGACAAAAAGCTACAGGGCCATATTGATGAAGGAGAAGAAAAAAAAGCTCAATTAGAATGAAAAATAAAGAGGGTGTGGGGGATGGAGGAGGGAGGTAGAGGTCAGAAGGGGGGTGAGGGATGGAGGGTGGTGGTTGTTGAGACCCAAATGAAGTCCTCTCCATTCAGCACAGACCGCTCTGGGGTGAATGGTTAAAGAGACATTTTAAGTGCCCACTTGAAAGGCAAATAAATTATAATGTAAGTGAGGGACGCTTACCAGAAGATGTTGGCGGTAATTAAGGAATAGATTTCATAAAAAAATGTAAAAAACTACAGAAAGGGGGAAAGAGCAGAGAGAAAAGGAGGAGGGAGAGAAAAGTGAGAGGAGAGAAGAAAGAGGGATAGAGAAGGGGCCCTTTTATGTGGAGTCACCAGAGACAGAAGAGGAGTGGGAGACCAGATCAGCTGACACAGAGGTCAGACACCACACTCAGCATTTCTCAAATCTCTCCCTTTTCTTCTATCTATTGTTCGCTCTCTCTTCCCCCATTTTAGCTCAGTGCAGGAAGGCTGCCGTCGCAGTAACCCGGCGACTAAAAGAAGAGGGGAAAGGTGAGGTCAGTGTGATAGATGTGAGACCCGTTTCAGGAAACTAGAAGTATGTCGCAAGTCACGACTTCACAGGAGAGCCATTTAAACAAGGTTTGCTTTATTTGATGGTCCGATCATATAGGACCATTAAATAAAGCAAACCCTTTTTAGCCCAAGCTGTAGGAGAAAGCGGGAGGTGCACTGGGAAGACCAGTGTTAGTTATCCTCAGCTCAGAGTTTAGACAGTGTGAATTAGCCTACTGGTTTCAATGCAGCGGGTGCTTGATCAATAGTACAGTATGGCACACCTGTGCCTGTGTGCGCAATAGCAGGTTAAAGCATACAGATGTAGGATCTTTTGATCATCCTATTGCAAGAAACTGTCCTGAAATGCAGAAATGTATCAATCCCTACAAAAATGTCTTAAATATAATCCACAAAAAAATTCACATTTCCTTGCTGCAGGATTATTTTCCTGCTGTATAAAACTGGCTGAAATGAAGATCAAACAAATCTGTATACCCTAAGCTAACTGAAGTGTTGAATTTGTGACGCTGTGCGGTTTGTTGCAACTTTCTTGCTAGCTTGCAACGTCATATTTTTTACATTCAAATTATTAATAACCATTTAATATTTGTATTTTTCCCCCCTCGGTCAACTTCTTTCATTCAACCTTTTCACCACGGATACTTTATCTGGACATGGTTCTACAGGAGCTCCACCAGCCGAAGCTAAGTAGTAACATTAACACATGTAATCTAATTGCAGTCGCTGTACTCAGGAAAAGGAAAACAGGAAAACTAGCGCCTTATGGTGAGGATAGCCGTGCTGCAAGCTCAGCTTCAGACGCAATCGTTAGGCAAGGACCATTTAAGTGCAGGAAAGGATGAAACAGCGTTTGTGCCACCAATAAGTACAGATAGTAGTATAAATCCCCTCACACAGCAGAAAAGTAAATAAAAACAATATGGGGATGAGGTAGGTAGATTGGATGGGCTATTTACAGACGGACTATGTACAGCTGCAGTGATCGGTTAGCTGTTTAAAGTTAGTGAAGGAAATATAAGTATCCAGCTTCAGTGATTTTTGCAATTTGTTCCAGTCATTGGCAGCAGAAAACTGGAAGGAAAGGCAGCCAAAGGAAGTGTTGGCTTTGGGGATGACCAGTGAGATATACCTGCTGGAGCGCGTGCTACGTGTGGGTGTTGTTATTGTGACCAGTGAGCTGAGATAAGGTGGAGCTTTACCTACCATAGACTTACAGCGGGGCAAAAAAGTATTTAGTCAGCCACCAATTGTGCAAGTTCTCCCACTTAAAAAGATGAGAGGCCTGTAATTTTCATCATAGGTACACGTCAACTATGACTGACAAAATTAGAAAAAAATCCAGAAAATCACATTGTAGGGTTTTTAATGAATTTATTTGCAAATTATGGTGGAAAATAAGTATTTGGTCAATAACAAAAGTTTCTCAATACTTTGTTATATACTGTATGTAGATGACCTGGAGCCAGTGGGTCTGGCAATGAATATGTAGAGAGGACCAGCCGACTAGAGCATACAGGTCGCAGTGGTGGGTGGTATATGGGGCTTTGGTGACAAAACGGATGGGACTGTGATAGACCGCATACAGTTTTCTGAGTAGAGTGTTGTAGGCTATTTTGTAAATGACATTGCCAAAGGTTTTTGTTAACTTCTTATAGGGGGCAGCATTTTCACTTTTGGATAAATAGCGTGCCCAATTTGGATAAATAGCGTGTCCAATTTAAACTTCCTGCTACTCATGCCAAGAATATAAGATATGCATATCATTACAATATTTGGATAGAAAGCACTCTGAAGTTTCTAAAACTGTTTGAATCATATCTGTGAGTATAACAGAACTTATGTAGCAGGCAAAACCCCGAGGACTAACCGTTCAGAAAGTTTTTTTTTCGGTCTCTGTCTGTTCAGTGAGTTCTCTTTGGGAAACAATATTTCTTAGGAACTTGTTTTCAGTTCCTACCACTTCCACTGGATGTCACTTAGTCTTTGTAATTTGGTTGAGGTTATTCCTTTGTGCAATGAAGAAGTACGGCCATCTAGGAACTGCGTAACACTGTTGAGAGTTGCGCAAGACTTGAAAAGTAGCTTGGTTTGTTGTCTTCCTGTATTGAACACAGATAGACCCGTCTTCAATTTGATCTATCATTAACGTTTAAAAATACCTAAAGTTGTATTACAAAAATAGTTTGAAATGTTTTGGCAAAGTTTACAGGCAACTTTTGAAATATTTTGTAGTGACGTTGCTGTTTTTTTCTGGATCAAACACGCCAAATAAATTGACATTTTGGATATATATGGACGGTACTTCGCCACCATGGCCTATTTATTTCCTTAACTTACCTAATTTGCACTCACTGTATATAGACTTTTTGTTTTCTTTTGTTCTACTGTATTATTGACTGTATGTTTAGTTTATTCCATGTGTAACTCTGTGTTGTATGTGTCGAATTGCTACTCTTTATCTTGGCCAGGTCGCAGTTGCAAATGAGAACTTGTTCTCAACTAGCCTACCTGGTTAAATGCAGGTGAAATAAAAAAAATACAAAATAAATAAAAATCTATGAACGTTTGAAAATCTCGGCCATGTTCTGTTATAATCTCCACCCGGAGCAAACGTTTCGGGTATCCATCCACAAGCTTCCCACAATAAGTTGGGTGAATTTTGGCCAATTCCTCCTGACAGAGATGGTGTAACGGTCTCAAATTTGCAGGCCTCCTTGCTCGAACACACTTATTCAAATCTGCCCACAAATTTTCTATAGGACTCAGGTCAGGGCTTTGTGATGGCCACTCCAATACCTTGACTTTGTTGTCCTTAAGCTATTTTGCCACAACTTTGGAAGTATGCTTGGGGTCATTGTCCATTTGGAAGACACATTTGCGACCAAACTTTAACTTCCTGACTGTCTTGAGATGTTGTTTCAATATATCCACATAATTTTCCATCCTCATGATGCCATCTATCTCCTGCAGCAAAGCACCCCCACAATATGATGCTGCCACTCCCGTGCTTCACAGATGGGATGGTGTTCTTCGGCTTGCAAGCATCCCCCTTTTTCCTCCAAACATAACGATGGTCATTACGGCCAAACTGTTTTATTTATTTTTTCATCAGACCTGAGGACATTTCTCCAAAAAGCACGATCTTTGTCCCCATGTGCAGTTGCAAACCGTAGTCTGGCTTTTATATGGCGGTTTTGGAGCAGTGGCTTCTTCCTTGCTGAGCGGCTTTTCAGGTTACGTCGATATAGGACTAGTTTTACTGTGGCTATAGATACTTTTGTACCCGTTTCCTCCAGCATCTTCACAAGGTCATTTGCTGTTGTTCTGCGATTGATTTGCAATTTTCGCACCAAAGTACGATCATCTCCTTCCTGAGCGGTGTGACAGTTGCGTGGTCCCATGGTGTTTATACTTGCATACTATTGTTGAACGTGGTACCTTCAGGCATTTGGAAATTGCTCCCAAGGATGAACCAGACTTGTGGAGGTCTACAATTTTTTTCTGAGGTCTTGGCTGATTTCTTTTGATTTTCCCATGATGTCAAGCAAAGAGGCACTGAGTTTGAAGGTAGGCCTTGAAATACATCCACAGGTACAACTCCAATTGACTCAAATTACGTCAATTAGCCTATCAGAAGCTTCTAAAGCCATGACACAATTTTCTGGAATTTTCCAAGCTGTTTAAAAGCACAGTCAACATGGTATATGTAAACTTCTGACCCACTGGAATTGTAATACAGTGAATTAATCTGTCTGTAAACAATTGCTGGAAAAATTACTTGTGTCATGCACAAAGTATGTCCTAACCGACTTGCCAAAACTATAGTTAACAAGAAATTTGTGGAGTGGTTGAAAAATGAGTTTTAATGACTCCAACCTAAGTGTATGTAAACTTCCGACTTCAACTGTATGTCTGCTCAAATCCACGTGTCGTGCTATATGCAACACATTTAACATATTTGTTAAAATAATTATATAATACAGTACCCCTTGAAACACTACATCTACAGTGCTGTATGAAATTGAAGATGACATCATTTCCCACTCACTGCGAATGGCCACAGAGGCTTACAGCACCAACTGAGTGGAGAAGCAATACAGATGCAGAATACTATCCATACAATCTTGGTTCCATTGTTCTTTTAGACTGTAATACTATGTGAATCCTCCATTATTTAGACTGTAATACTATATGAATCCTCCATTATTTAGACTGTAATACTATGTGAGTCCTCCATTATTTAGACTGTAATACTATGTGAGTCCTCCATTTAGACTGTAATACTATGTGAGTCCTCCATTATTTAGACTAATACTATGTGAATCCTCCATTATTTAGACTAATACTATGTGAATCCTCCATTATTTAGACTAATACTATGTGAGTCCTCCATTTAGACTGTAATACTATGTGAATCCTCCATTATTTAGACTAATACTATGTGAATCCTCCATTATTTAGACTAATACTATATGAATCCTCCATTATTTAGACTAATACTATGTGAGTCCTCCATTTAGACTGTAATACTATGTGAATCCTCCATTATTTAGACTGTAATACTATGTGAGTCCTCCATTATTTAGACTAATACTATATGAATCCTCCATTATTTAGACTGTAATACTATGTGAGTCCTCCATTATTTAGACTGTAATACTATGTGAGTCCTCCATTATTTAGACTGTAATACTATGTGAATCCTCCATTATTTAGACTAATACTATGTGAATCCTCCATTATTTAGACTAATACTATGTGAATCCTCCATTATTTAGACTAATACTATGTGAGTCCTCCATTTAGACTGTAATACTATGTGAATCCTCCATTTAGACTGTAATACTATGTGAATCCTCCATTATTTAGACTAATACTATGTGAATCCTCCATTATTTAGACTAATACTATGTGAATCCTCCATTATTTAGACTAATACTATGTGAGTCCTCCATTTAGACTGTAATACTATGTGAATCCTCCATTATTTAGACTAATACTATGTGAATCCTCCATTATTTAGACTAATACTATATGAATCCTCCATTATTTAGACTAATACTATGTGAGTCCTCCATTTAGACTGTAATACTATGTGAATCCTCCATTATTTAGACTGTAATACTATGTGAGTCCTCCATTTAGACTGTAATACTATGTGAATCCTCCATTATTTAGACTGTAATACTATGTGAGTCCTCCATTATTTAGACTAATACTATATGAATCCTCCATTATTTAGACTGTAATACTATGTGAGTCCTCCATTATTTAGACTGTAATACTATGTGAGTCCTCCATTATTTAGACTGTAATACTATGTGAGTCCTCCATTTAGACTGTCATAAGGTGAACGCACCAATTTGTAAGTCGCTCTGGATAAGAGCGTCTGCTAAATGACTTAAATGTAAATATAATTCTCCACCACAACAACAAATATGCTGGGAAACTCTTACAATACCATCATCAGCTGTGTTCAACACGAGGGAAAGTACTGCCAAGACCTACCATTGGCTTTACACGTCAGCCTAGGATAATGATCTGTCATTGTTTTCTAGCCATTTATGCCGTTTGATGTGTACTATGGCAGCTAAAAGCTGAATTACAGTAACACATGAAATTAACACATTTCACTGAATAAAATGAGATGCAACAAAAATCAAAACGTCAGAGTTGAGGCAAGAAATGTATGTAGAACCGTCTGAGAGGTGGAGGGAGTAGGGAGCATCTTAGTCACAGTCACAGCCAGGGAGGTAAATGATTGAGGGTGTAAATGTTACATGTTCAACTGTTCGATAGTTTTTTCAAGCAAAGAATACCTGTGGAAAGGACATTACATACTGAAGTTGTATAAAATACCAATACATTTACATTGTGATATGCCTAGTTGACAATAGTCTGACATTTGCCATGGGTGGAAAGAAACTTTAAAGTAAAGTTGAGAAGGTGGGCAAAACTAAGTTCCACCATTCACACCCTACTACAACAACCTGCTTTAACAAACCAGTGATTGAAACAGTAAGCAAACACTTAAAGACATGCTCCGGCGACTCCTAAGTATAAATTAAACCTCCCGCTTTGGGCTGGATGTGTTAATGTGTAGTTCATACATGCATAATCTATGAGCAGAGATTACTGTCTTATCTCAATTAGCCACGACATCCGTAGTTTTGTTTTTCTGGAAGCTGTGCTGTGCCATTTTCCCCCACGTGGGCCAGGGCCCTAGCAATTCAAGTTCTAGCCAATGAGCATCAGCCCCTCCCCATTTGAGTGACAGCTAGCAAGATATGCACACACAGCAGAGCGAGAACAAGGAAGTGGTGCACATGTCTGCACATATGTGACGTAGTACGCAATTATTGTGGAACACTTTTGGCCCCTGAGCGCTACTTTCAGAAATACTGACTAAAATGCATACAAAAGTACAAGAGAAACTCTTTGAATTGCCTCTTCCCTCAAACACCTCAAACACCGCTAACAAGAAAGAGCTTATTTTGAAATCATTTATTTTATTAAAGTGTTGTTCCGACACTCATCTGGTGTTGAGTCAGCCCAGAAAAGCTGAGGAATTGAATAGACATAATGGCAGAACTGGTGGTGAAAATTAACAATGTAAAAACTCCAAAACGATGTTATTGTAAAAAAACAGGCTGTCATAAACATTATTGGTACATTACAGTAGCTAAAATAGAGCTTGAACCATTTGAAATATATATGACACATACACACGTGCACGCACGGGCACACACATGCATACACCATTGCTACAACCATATAAGCAATCTGGATCTTTTTATTTACACTATCGCACATCTGGTTGGCATTTTCCCGCCGTTAAAACCATGATATATGTTTTATACGTTTAACAGTCCCTGAAGTACTGTACTGCGCTGCAACATTACCAAATTATTTTCCTCCTACCTCTCTTTTTTACATGAAAGGTTATGATAACACGGGGCGGGGCGGCTAACATTAGCGGCTGTAAAGTGCTGGGAGCCGGGGCCGCTGTGCAGCGGCTTTATTGGTCTGAGATAAGAGGTAAGTGTGTGTTAGCTGGTTTATATGCTGCTGGAAGGGACTGCTTCTCATTAGCGAACCCAGGCCCGGTGACTTTGGAACGGAAGGATTGGTGGAGCGGAGGAAAGGGGGGGAGGGGTTCAAGTCTCCCAAGTATAGTAGCTAGCTACTGTAGCAGATCAAACTTGGTTCCTGAGGGAAAAGGGCTACCGCTTGAGCTACAGCTTTGCTAACAGGGTCATTCTACAAAGTTGCAAATCTATGTAAAAAACACAAGAGACCAGCAGACTGGATACAAGGGTGAGGCAGTACAGCAGGAACAGCTCCATCTAGTAGTCAAACCACACTGAATAATGGGGAAGTAAGGCAAACAACTTCAATGACTAATTTCTCTGGACAGGGGAAAATAACAATCACCAAATTAACTGTGGATACATTACAAAGTATAAAGAAACAATGCTCACACTATTTGTCAGACATTGAGAACTGATATTATATTCTGGCTGTTGGGGTGGGGATTTGTGTGGGACTCCTCATGTCTTAATCATTATCAGGAAGGACTTTGGTCCAAATCTGATGTTGGGTACTATATTTATAGATTTTTGGTAGGTAGGTAGCCCAACAATCCAATACCTCTGGGCCCTTGAGCATGGCCCTTATCCCCACAACACTCTCTCCATCCAGAGGCACTGCACTGCAGACTGACCCTTTTGCTACTCTCAACTGTGTGTGGAGGGGTTGAGATGAAGAAAGCTGAAGACACATTTCCATTGTTCTCTGTAACTATGGACCATAAAGTTGTATTGTATGAATCCAAACAACCTGCCTTTAGCTTGACCATCCGTCCTTGATCTACCTGAGAGGTTGGTGGAAGGAGGGTGGCTTAAAATGGGTGTAATGGCTAGAATGGAGTGAATAGAAATGTATCAATAATGCTTGATGTGTTTACCTTCCATTCATTAATTCATTCATTCATACCATTCCAGCCATTACAATGGAGTAACTACAATACAGACATCTACCTCTTCATCCTGCTCTCTGTCAAACTAGTAAACTGTGTCAAACCACTGACTATCTATATCTTACAAGCTAGACCTAAAACACAAAGCTCCAACATTGGATACAAATTAAAAACGCACAAAATTAAAGATCTGTGTTTCGTTCACCATTATAATCAGGAGCTCTTTAATTTATTTTACCAGGTAAGTTGACTGAGAACACGTTCTCATTTACAGCAACGACCTGGGGAATACTTACAGGGGAGAGGAGGGGGATGAATGAGCCAATTGTAAGCTGGGGATGATTAGGTGGCCATGACGGTTTGAGGGCCAGATTGGGAATTTAGTCAGGACACCGGGGTTAACACCCCTACTCTTACAATTAGTGCCATGGGATCTTTAATGACCTCAGAGAGTCAGGACACCCGTTTAACGTCCCATCCGAAAGAGGGCACCCTACACAGAGCAGTGTCCCCAATCACTGCCCTGGGGCATTAGGATATTTTTTAGACCAGAGGAAAGAGTGCCTCCTACTGGCCCTCCAACACCACTTCCAGCAGCATCTGGTCTCCCATCCAGGACCAACCAGGGGCAACCCTGCTTAGCTTCAGAAGCAAGCCAGCAGTGGGATGCAGGATGGTATGAAAAAACTTTCAGAAATAATGTTTATGATTATGGTAATCAATACAAATGAATAAAAAAAGGAGGAAATCAAATTGATAGTATGAAGAGTAAACAAGCCGGCGGTGCCCAAGAAGGCGACGGAAGGGGTGTGCAATAAAACGGTCAAAAGGAATCAATATTTATATTCTTCCATAAGACGACCCCCGTGCCTGCCTCTGGCTCAGCTTGAAGCTGTTTCAGTGTATGTTTTTAGCGAGCCTCAGTTCTGAAGACACGAGTGGCAAAATTAAGACGGACGGACGGAGACTCCAAAAGTTATTTTGCTTCTCTCGTTATCCTCCTTTCTTTCATCATTCTCTTGCTCTAATAATAAGAGAGTAAGGTCTGGCTCAGTGGTGTGTTGCACTCAAGATCGGCCCGCTCATTAGGTAGTACTAGGCGCCTACTGCGGCAGATTGAAGAATGTGGCATTTTCTGAGCTATACTGACCAAGACGCACCTCCAACAACACATAAACCCTCACATAATTCAGCCCAAAAAGAATGACAATTTCTGTCAACCAGTGGCATATGGGCATTTTAGGTGAGAGCTGATGCCGCCCTGTGATAAGCAGTGCCCACTTTGTCAAAGGCAGGAGTGCAAAATATTTTGCTTGTCCATTCCCAGCACGCCTCTCCAGGGTGCTGTTGGAGAGACGTCACTGCCACGCTCCACCGACGTTCTGTCAAAAGAAATCATTCAACATAAATCATGTAGCAGCAGATATAGTATATGGTACAAAGAGTATGTGGCCATTTCTGTAGCGACTGGCTGGAGATAAAATAGATGATAATGTAATTAGAGACACTTTTTAATTCATGCAGGTTTCTCCGATCAAATAGCCTAACCTAAATGGCGCCCAATATTTTTTTGTTGTTGTTGCTGACATGTTAATAAACAACATATGCTACAAACAGGACAGGTCAAATATGGAATGGATAATCAGGCTACTCACAACTGCTGTCCAAATTCTCATGATCAGAAGTTTGAATCCGTATATTTTTGACAAGCTGATCATCCACGAACATAGATTTTTGGTCTGGACCAGCCTTGATTTGGCCCAAACATATAAGCCTATAAATGACATATTTTCAACTTGAATCCAGAACCAAAAATTAACCTGATTTCAACTTCCTGAAAATACGTTTCTTCAACATCCAGAATACAGCGCTTTTTTACTGAAGACAGATAGAAGACCCGAGGCGACCACCTAGGCTAATGAACTATCTAGCGTACTCCGAACACCTGTGTGTAACGGAAGGAAGGATGCCAGAAAAGTGTGTTAATTGAAAAATACTGTTGGTTGCAACGGTGTTAAACCTGCTTTAAACGGTTTACAGTGAAGGACATCTCACTGGAGGCCATAGGAGCTTTGTGAAGCCAGGGGTAAGTGATACATGGAGAGATGACCAATCAATCACTGTTGATGAGGGGAGTGAAACCTCAACCCAGCATGTTATTGTGATAAGAGTCTGTAGATGCAAAGGATGCAGGGCCTGAGGTCAAGCTGGAGAGGTCTGAAGGCAAGTAGGACCCAGTGCAAAGCAGAGACATCCAGACTGGAGTCCAGGACCCGACACAGCATCATGGAACTGCTGTCGGGAGACACCGACTCGACGCCTAAAACTTCAGAACTAAGGAACTCGGATACCTGTGTCAACACCTGCTACCAACTAGCCAAATAGTTGCAATGGAGCCCGCTTCACCTGGAGTAGCTTACGAACGTTTCTAGCGCTGTAGACACTGTGTTTATTACACTCTTGTCCGGGACAATATTGACAATCTAGAGTTCCAATGTGGCAATTGTTTGCTAGCAGGGGACTCTAGAAATGAAGAGGCTATGCTCAGCAAACAAATCTTAATTCTGTGCAAATTTATGGGGAAAATGCAGATTGGCAGGACGCCGCTCAGGCCTAATGGATGTTTTCCCACCTTGTCATCTGTCCATATCTGAATGGCCTGTGCTGCCTGGAACTTTCCTGCCAAGGAAGTCGTCTCCATCCGCTTCTCCTCCTTCATCTTGTAGCGAAGTAGACAGAAAACAGCAAGAGGAGTGTTCCAATCAGCGCTGGTCCCATGTCACAAGTTGTGGAAACCGAAAGCAGCGGCATGCTGCTAAGCGGACGGGAATGATTGAGAGAGGTTCGGAGCAGATTGGCATAAGGAATAGCTTCGCTGCACTGGTGTCTGATCTATCTGCGCCTTCATTGCTGGGACTGCCTGTGTCTGCGATGGTGGTGCTAACTCCACATATGCTGACTCCAGCAGCTGCTTTGTCATTGTGTTCGGCTCCTTTCCTTCTCTCTGGATGTGGCGGGGCACTGCCTGATATGGGAGGTCTGGACCTATCGCCGGGTGCAGCGGGCGTACACTATCCTGCTTCTCGAGGGCCCGTGATAGGTTGTGTGAGGGGTGGGAATGGGCAGAATTCTCTATTCCCTTCTCCGGCCGTTGTATTGGGCAGTTCAAATGGTGAGAAATGTCTCAGTCCCTGGAGCAAAAATGTTGTGCTTTCCAGGAACACGAGAACAGGCCATCAATAAGCTGCCCCCAAATATTTTAGACCAGCATCAGGAAAATTAGTCATGTGGGATTCAATGGGCAGCTCAGAACAGCTGAAGATCGATTTTAAAGAACTGATTGGTTCACAACTTGACACCAACAAACGCCACAAAATATCTGTCCCTCTGCCCTCCCTAAAATGTGACATCGAACGGTTCAGGAGACTTGCAGCCCTCCATAACTGGATACGAGACTATTGCAGCTCTGTGTGTGTAACATTTATTGACAATTTTGATACCTTCTTGAAACAAAGCTCAAATTATAAGGAGGATGGGATCCATCCAAATCATTTGGGTTCCTGGATCCTTTCACAGCATTATAAGGCTGCGTTGTTTTCTTTAACGATTCGAATGTAAAGGATATACTGTTTCTACAAGACCAGGCCCAACTCCCTGTCATTCGCGTGAAGAAAAGATGGAGGTACATTGGGGTGGAGATCGGGGTGCCTTGTGAGAATTCGTTGGTGAGTGGGTAACCCGCCACCACTATCCGTTCAATTGGCCAACGTGCAATGGCGAAAAAACTGGATGAGCTCCATTCAAGACAATCTTACCAACGGGACATTAAAAACGGTAATACCTGGCTGAACGACAACACAGATAATATACAGTTGGCTGGGTTTTCTGTGCATCGGCAGAACAGAACTGCTACGTCTGGTAAGATGAGGGGTGTTGGTCTGTAATTTTGTCATTAACAGCTGGTGTGCGATGTCTAATATTAAGGAAGTCTTGCGGTATTGTCTGAGGTAGAGTACCTAATGATAAGCTGTAGACACATTATTTACCTAGAGAGTTATCAGCTATATTTTTTTGCGTATTTACCACCGCAAACCGACGCTGGCACTAAGACAGCACTCAACGAGCTGTATACGGCATTTTCCATCGTAAAGCATGGAGGAGGTGGTGTTGGGGTGCTTTGCTGTTGTTCTGGGATTGATTTGCACTTTTCGCACCAAAGTACGTTCATCTCTAGGAGACAGAACGAGTCTCCTTCCTGAGCGGTATGACGGCAACGTAGCCCCATGGTGTTAATACTTGCGAACTATTGTTTGTACAGATAAACGTGGTACCTTCAGGCATTTGGAAATTGCTCCCAAGGATGAACCAGACTTGTGGAGGTCTACAATTTTTTTTCTGAGGTCTTGGCTGATTTCTTTTGATTTTCCCATGATGTCATGCAAAGAGGCACTGAGTTTGAAGGTCGGCCTTGAAATTCATCCACAGGTACACCTCCAATTGACTCAAATTATGTCAATTAGTCTATCAGAAGCTTCTAAAGCTTATATAGCTATATATAATTTTCTGGAATTTTCCAAGCTGTTTAAAGGCACAGTCAACTTAGTGTATGCAAACTTCTAACCCACTGGAATTGTGATACACTGAATTAAACTGTCTGTAAACAATTTTTGGAAAAATTACTTGTGTTATGCACAAAGTAGATGTCCTAACCGACTTGCCAAAACTATAGTTTGTTAACAAGAAATTTGTGGAGTGATTGAAAAACTAGTTTTAATGACTCCAACCTAAGTGTATGTAAACTTCCGACTTAAACTGTAGCTATATTTTCAGATATTACATGTGTCAGTAAACGTTGGCCAAAAAGTTTTTTGCCAACAGCACAGTTGCAGTCATCAATGCTCTGGATAACATAACAAACAGCCTAGCCAGCTCTGCTAGGGCGAGTAAAATAGTCAGAGTGCGCTGTTCCCCCATTTGTGTCTGGAAGTAGCTAGGAAAATAGCCAAAGAAAGGCAGTTAGCTTGGGTGCTCGAATGCTGCTGTGAGGTCAGAACGCTCGGATCAACCCTACTCCTCGGCCAGAGCGTCCAGTGTGCGCTCTGAACGCTCCAAGAACGAAACGCTCTGAATTTACAAACAGACAATCTGACAATGCTATGAGTTTATGAACTATCAGAGCGCACACTGAGCACACTCTGGCACTCCAGATTGAACTAGCCTTTCGTCTTGACATTTTTGGTTGTTTCATACATGTTTTGGTTGTTTCATACATGGCCTCATGTGAATCCTTAAAGAGCTGGGTGGGGCTAACACTTAAGAGCGTGTGAATGATGCTGAATGGGTGTAGACAAAGAAGAGCTCTACAGTAGGTGTACCAAAACATTCAAGGGCCATTTTCTCAAAAGTGAGGTTAAAGTTTATCAACTTTAAAAGCAGAATTCATTTACATTTTACATTTAAGTCATTTAGCAGACGCTCTTATCCAGAGCGACTTACAAATTGGTGCGTTCACCTTAAGACATCCAGTGGAACAGCCACTTTACAATAGTGCATCTAAATCTTTTAAGGGGGTGAGAAGGATTACTTTATCCTATCCTAGGTATTCCTGAAAGAGGTGGGGTTTCAGGTGTCTCCGGAAGGTGGTGATTGACTCCGCTGTCCTGGCGTCGTGAGGGAGTTCCTCACTCAATGGGAATTCCTTTCCCATTGCTCCTCAACTGTAGTGTATGATATACAATTTCCTAGCTCTGAGTTTCTACTTTTACCCAAATGTAAAAAACATCATTTAAAACGTTTCTGCATAAAACCGAATCCAGCCAGTCACAATTGACAACAGACTTCCAGCACGCTTATAGGGAAGGACATTCAACAAGCACAGCACTGAAAAAAATAGATATGTTATGGTATGTTATGATATGTTACACCCCCTGCTATATTGTGGATATAGAGTTATCTGTCTAACAGCCTACCCAACATAATCTAGGTAGAATAAGGAATTTCCCAAGGAAACGTTTTTCAATCTTTACTAAACGACATGCCACTGGTTTTGAGTAAAGCCAGTGTGTCTATGTATGGTGATGACTCAACACAATACACTTCAGCGACTGAAATCATTGCAACACTTAACAAAGAGCTGCAGTTAATTTCAAAATGGGTGGAAAGGAATAAGGTTGTCCTAAATATTTAAAAAACTAAAAGCATTGTATTTGGGACAAATCATTCACTAAAGCCTAAACCTCAACTAAATCTTGCAATAAATAATGTGGAAATTGAGTAAGTGGAGGTGACTAAACTGCTCGGAGTAACCCTGGATTGTAAAGGCAGGTTCTACAGGCCCTAGTTTTTTCGCATCTGGACGACTGAGCAGTCGTGTGATCAGGTGCCATGAAGAGGGACTTAGGAAAATTGCAATTGGCTCAGAACAGGACAGCACGGCTGGCCTTTAGATGTACACAGAGAGCTGACATTAATAATATGCATGTCAATCTCTCCTGGCTCAAAGTGAAGGAGCGATTGAATTCATCTCTACTTGCATTTGTGAGAAGTATTGACATGTTGAATGCACCGACCTGTCTGTTTGAACTACTGGCACACAGCTCAGACACCCACGTCCTGTTCTGAGCCAATTGCAACTAGGGCCTGTAGAACCACAAGACATGCCACCAGAAGTCTCTTCACAGTCCTCATTTTAATTTTACCTTTATTTAACTAGGCAAGTCAGTTAAGAACAAATTCTTATTTTCAATGACGGCCTAGGAACAATGGGCTAACTGCCTTTTCAGGGGCAGAACGACAGATGTACCTTGTCAGCTTGGGGGTTTGAACTTGCAACCTTCCAGTTACTAGTCCAACGCTCTCACCACTAGGCTACCCTGCCGCCCCTCATATCCAGAACAGACTATGGGAGGCGCACAGTACTACATGGAACTCTATTCCACATAAAGTAACTCATAGAAGCAGTAAAATTAGATTAAAAAAACAGATAAAAATACACCTTATGGAGCAGTGGTGATTGTGAAGCAACAAACACATGCATACAAACACACGATAACATACGCACTATACACACACACGCAGAGATGGATTTTGTGTTGTAGTTATGTGGTAGTAGAGTAGGGGCCTGAGGGTACACACTTAATGTGTTATGAAATCCGTTGTGAGTGTATAGTAATGTTTTTAAAATGGTACAACTGCCTATATTCTGATGGACCCCAGGAAGAGTAGCTGCTGCCTTAGTTTTGCAGGGGAAGGCAATATTTAGTCTCGCAGAATGGACAGGACCGGCCCTGGTTGCACTCAGGGTGACAGCTGGTGGCCACTCATTTTAGCCCGACTACTGCCTACCTCACCCGTACCTCCTGTGACCCTCTCACTCAACCATAATTCCTACCCTTACCCATTCCCCTTGTTCTCTCCCTCACCCGTGCTTCCTTGTGTCCCCCTCTCCCTCAGCCATATCACCCTTGCCCTTATCAATACCCACACTGTGTAATCGTCACCACTCTCCCCCTCCCTTCTCTCCCAGCTTAGTCTCATTACGATGGAGTTTTATGCCTTAATCTGCACAAGGAAGATTGTCGAGGTGTCATGGTGGTTATCTTCACTGGCCGATGCCTTTTTTCTCCACTGTAATCCCTCAGCAAGTGTCCCTGCCTTTTCTCCCCACTTCACAATCTGTACGCAATAGTCCCCATACAGACGACACACAGCCATCGTATTCTCTTGCCTTGCCCTCTTCATCCGTCCACACAGGGACAGAGGCCTAAATTCTGCTCCACTGTTGGACCAGGGGAGACATCTATATCTGAGGCACAGGGCAGAGAAACACATTAAGGCAGGGATAAAGGGAGAAAATGTGGAAGACAGGGAGCAAGCAAATGGAGAAAAGAGAAAGACAGGGACGGAGGGAGAAAAAGGGATAGATGGGAGGGAGAGCGGGAGGGAGGGAGACACCAGTAGGGGTAATTTCAAATCAAATCAAATCAAAATCATTTGGCAATGGATCAGGGTCATAGCAACAAATGTCTTCCCAAACGAACAAATGTGGACCAATAGGCTATCATTTGTCTAAAGTAGTATGCTTTATATAATTATTATTACGGATGCACATTATATCGGTAAGCATATCAGAATCGTCCGATATTCGCTAAAAATGCCACACTTCGGCATGACTCCATAATGATGCCACGAAAAATACAGCGCTACACAGAACAAAAGCAGAAAAATACTAAGCGCACACTTCCAACAACTAAACAAGTTCAAGTCCAGCAGTCATTTGAAAAGAATAAGTAAAATTTCAGCGAGATAACTAATGGCATTCATTGCTCTTGACGATCAACCGTTCTCTGTCGTGGATGATGTTGGCTTTCGTCGACTGGTCGAGCACCTCGAGCCCCTGTACACACTACCAAGTATGGGCTATTTTTCAGATGTTACCCTCCCGGAGTTACACAGTATTGTTGGAACTCACATCCATGAGCTACTTGCTATGGGCATCACTGCTATTAGCTTCACGACTGACATTTGGACCAGCAATGTCAGCCCCATGAGCATACTGAGTCTGGCAGCACAGTGGGTTGACGAGGATTTTGTACTGAGGAAAGGCGTATTGCATGCTCAAGAATGTGCTGGTTCTCATACGGCTGCTGCCATTTCAATGACATTTGAGAAAATGTTTGAAACTTGGAAACATGAACACACTCCTAGCTCCATTCGAACAACTGATTCGAGAAATAAGCTCATCAACTGTGTCTGCAGCAGAAGTGATACCCTCTGTCATGGCATTGAAACTCCTGCTGAACAAAACTGCCAACACAGACGGTGGGGGTTAAAACTTGCAAAAGTACAAGAGGCTGTGAACAAGTGATCCGGTGGCATTCTCTCTTTACGGTGTCGCCACCATGCTCGATGCTAGGTACAAGTACAGCTACTTCGATGCAGACAAAAAAACGGGGTTTATGTGAAATGTTAGACACAGCTGGACAAGATAGAAACGGACACAGTGATAGTGCGCACCAAAGAAGAGAGGCCACGGACAGACAGAGCTGAAACTTCAGTGCTTGACCTGTATGATGCAATCCTGGTTGAGACTGAACAAACTAAGTGAAAGAAATAGGTTTAGATTATGTTTTACTGGTAATAGGGACATATGTAAATGCCAACAAAATAACTTTTTGGTCTGTGTGTGTGTTTCAACTATTTAACTGTACTAGAATGCTTAAAAGGACGCAACATTTTTTAATTGGTTTTTGGCAAGGGAAATATCGGATATCGGTAAATGTCATGTCATCCCTAATTATTAAATTGCATGCCCTCGTATTTCTTGCATTTATTTCTGTAAAAATTTGAGATACCTATTAAAGAGAGAAGAAAATCAAATTCCACTGTTCTATCATTAATACATAATTGAAGTAGGGGTAAAATATACAAAATAGGCCCAAAACAAGATGTTGGATGCGGAGAAAAGAGGGCAGGGGGAGGAGGAGTTAGCTTTTCAACTTAGTATTTTTATTGACTCCAGGAAAACAAAATAAAGCCCTTTCTTTAAGAGTGAGAGCGTGCACACTGTGACAGCCATTCAGGCCTTGGGGGCCCCAATTGTAGCAAATTTAAACTAATGAAAGGACACCCCACTGGTGGAAATCCACTGGAACAGCCCCGCAACAGGCCCACAACTGTTCCCCTATGCATGAAAGGTGGAGGAAGATAAAAGAGAGGGACTTCTGAAATAGGGCCCAAAAGACAAAGGCAAACAAAAGTACTGACCGTGAGGGGATGACACGACTCATCGCGGTGGAGGGAGCAGGAAGAAAGAAGGGAGAGAGTTGGGAGGACAATGGCACCTCACAGCCGAGTGACATGGTGAAAGAATAAAAAATCTACACAAGAAGTAGTGTCTCCCCTCGGATTGAATAGCTTAAACCCACAAGGACATACTGTCTGTCTGTGTCTGTCGACTGGGGCTAAACCGGAGGGAGTGGACTAAATCAGTCCAACACTCTATCTAGACTCTATTCTTGCCTCCCCCTCCCCATTTCTCTTTTTCCCTGGCACCGGTTCTCACCAACAACCAGAACCCAAACAACTCTGACTGCTCTGGGTTCCATTCCCGCGGATTGCGCATTTGTTCCGGGGGCTCCGTCCTGTGTCTGATCTCGTGTCTCTTTGTGTCCCTAAACAAAATTACCATTTATCTCCATGGCAACTGACATATATATATATATATATATTTTTTTTTAAATTTACTTGCTATGAAAAGCTAAATTGGTAAGAGTTCCATGGTTTCTAATGGCTGCTAATATCCAAGGAGGTCGAGACAAGCCAATGGCAAAAAAAAAGTATAAAATAAAGTTTTGCCTTTCTTTGCCAATGATGATTCTGTAAGGGCATTTGTGTTCTTTGATAACACCCCCTTTACATTTCTCGATAGTTAAAGGAAAATAATCTTAACAAGTGACCGTGTCGCCCATTTTAAATGGATGCCCAGGCTTAATTTACAGTTGAAGCACGCCCACCTCGGGCAGACACACACAGCATTTACATTCAGGCTGGCACGCAGAGGAGGGAGAGGCATTTGTTTGACATGTACTTATTAAAGCTGTCCAAATTATATTAAACCCCCTGAAACACACACACACACGTATGTAGGCACACACACACACTAATTTGTATGCTACTGCTCTAACACCTACGAATCAATAGCGATGCGCTTTGCATAAATTTAAAATGCTGACAAATAGGCCTAAATTCAATGAAGATACAGGCACATTTAAAGCAATTTTCCCTGTGGAAACACAACTACAATGCAGATAGACGCATTATTAAAAGTCTCAGGTCACAGAAAGATCTTATTGAGTGACACTTAGCCAACACTGACACTCCACACGTAAACACCGCACAAGCTAGCCCGAGGCCTATCCCAGGACCCTTCACTTCCTACACAGGGGACCTCTCTACCCTTCACCCCCTTCTGATTATTGGATCGATGTTGTGATTGATTAGTGGCAAAGAATAGGTAGGACATAAAAACAGGTCAAACGTCAATAACGCCCCCCGTGTATGACTAAAGGTGTGAAAATGTTTAAAGTTGATAGCCTCCTGCCACACCCCATTACCCAACCCTCACAGACAAAGGCCCAAGGCCTAGGTCCATTCTCCAAGCAAGTGAGCTTTAGTGCTGGTCTCTTTTCTTTTCTCTTGGTAATGCTGGTCAGTTTAGGTGAAAGGAACCTTTATGGAAGCTGCTTGTGGGCTCACCTTCGTAAAACCACATCTTAAAGTCAGGCAATAACAGGCCTATATGCCTTCGTATCCCCCAGCCACACAGGATCATAGGGCAGAGATGGGAGGAGTGGGTTTGATTCTCGCAGGAGTTTGTTGTTGTCCGAATGACCCTCTCCTTGTCCTCGTTTGACCTGCTACCCCCAGCCAACCAAACCAGGACTTGCATGATACATTTGTATTCTTAGCTGATTGAATTTCTGAATCTAGTGGAGTTAATGGGATTGATTTATTCTGTGACAAAGAAAGTAGCCTGGAGTTATCAGACACAACAAATAATCATGAATGCATTGTTTCCTACGATACATTTTTCAATATTTAATGAAGTAACGCACAATATCATCAGTTGAGTGCTGTCCACTCTATTGAAGCGTTAACAAAGAATAAAGAGGAGGGCAGATGGAGTCTGCATCTGGGACAGTAAAACCTTTGGCCGTAAGTAGCAGGGCCTGACGTGGTGAGACTCATTTATTTCATGCTAATATATTTGGGCCTGGTTCTATAGGCTGACAGCAGGGGCTGCAAGGTGGTCAATACCTCAGGTTGTGCTGTCTCTCCGAAACATTTCCCATCTCTGTTTCTCACAGTCAGAATAGGGACAATGTGTGTGTGTGCACACATGTTGGACAGGTGCAATAGAAGCTTATTGATTTAATGAGCCATTCGCAGTTTCACTGTACCGGCCGTGTGTACTTAGACTTGCATGGCTTAATCTTTGAGACAAGCATATGCTACTGGCAGGATCAACCAGGTGATCTCTTGTCATTGTGTGATGCCAATCTTCCAGGACTACTTCCTGCATGACTGTCACACAGGTTTGCCCTTGTCTGTGGGTGGACTATGGGCATTTCTGTGTAAAAAGCCCCATGAGCTCTAACATAAGAAGTTCATAGGAGCTAGGGATGACCCCAATTAATTGAATGGTCGCTCATAGGCTGTTGGTCGACCAAGATTTGTTTTTGAAGAGGAGCAGCAAATTAAAAAATTTAAATAAATACACACACATTTATTTATTTGCTGCTCCTCTACAAAAACAAATCTTGGTGTATGTATGTATATATAATATACACTGCTCAAAAATCGTCGTGAGGGAGTTTGTTCCACCATTGGGGGGCCAGAGCAGCGACTTTGATGTAATGGCCCCCCAATGGTGGAACAAACTCCCTCACGACGCCAGGACAGCGGAGTCAATCACCACCTTCCGGAGACACCTGAAACCCCACCTCTTTCAGGAATACCTAGGATAGGATAAAGTAATCCTTCTCACCCCCCTTAAAAGATTTAGATGCACTATTGTAAAGTGGCTGTTCCACTGGATGTCTTAAGGTGAACGCACCAATTTGTAAGTCGCTCTGGATAAGAGACTTAAGACTTAAATGTAAATGTCCTTAAAACAAGTCAAAATGAGGCTCAGTAGTGTGTGTGGCCTCCATGTGCCTGTATGACCTCCCTACAACGCCTGGGCATGCTCCTGATGAGGTGGCGGATGGTCTCCTGAGGGATCTCCTCCCAGACCTGGACTAAAGCATCCGCCAACTCCTGGACAGTCTGTGGTGCAATGGATGGAGCGAGACATGATGTCCCAGATGTGCTCAATTGGATTCAGGTCTGGGGAACAGGTGAGCCAGTCCATAGCATCAATGCCTTCCTCTTGCAGGAACTGCTGACACACTCCACATGAGGTCTAGCATTGTCTTGCATTAGGAGGAACCCAGGGCCAACCGCACCAGCATATGGTCTCACAAGGGGTCTGAGGATCTCATTTCGGTACCTAATGGCAGTCAGGCTACCTCTTGGCGAGCACATGGAGGGCTGTGCGGCCCCCCAAAGAAATGCCATCCCACACCATGACTGACCCACCGCCAAACCGGTCATGCTGGAGGATGTTGCAGGCAGCAGAACGTTCTCCACGGCGTCTCCAGACTCTGTCACGTCTGTCACATGTGCTCAGTGTGAACCTGCTTTCATCTGTGAAGAGCACAGGGCGCCAGTGGCGAATTTGCCAAACTTGGTGTTCTCTGGTAAATGCCAAACGTCCTGCACGGTGTTGGGCTGTAAGCACAACCCCCACCTGTGGACGTCGGGCCCTCATACCACCCTCATGGAGTCTGTTTCTGACCATTTGAGCAGACACATGCACATTTTGCAGGGCTCTGGCAGTGCTCCTCCTTGCACAAAGGCGGAGGTAGCGGTCCTGCTGCTGGGTTGTTGCTCTCATATGGCCTCCTCCACGTCTCCTGATGTACTGGCCTGTCTCCTGGTAGCGCTTCCATGCTCTGGACACTACGCTGACAGACACAGCAAACCTTCTTGCCAGAGCTCGCATTGATGTTCCATCCTGGATGAGCTGCACTACCTGAGCCACTTGTGTGGGTTGTAGACTCCGTCTCATGCTACCACTAGAGTAAAAGCACCGCCAGCATTCAAAAGTGACCAAAACATCAGCCAGGAAGTATAGGAACTGAGAAGTGGTCTGTGGTCACCACCTGCAGAACAACTCCTTTATTGGGGGTGTCTTGCTAATTGCCTATAATTTCCACCTGTTGTCTATTCCATTTGCACAACAGCATGTGACATTTATTGTCAATCAGTGTTGCTTCCTAAGTGGACAGTTTGATTTCACAGAAGTGTGATTGACTTGGAGTTACATTGTGTTGTTTAAGTGTTCCCTTTATTTTTTTGAGCAGTGTATATACACATACACAGATTTGAAGTCGGAAGTTTCCATACACCTTAGCCAAATACATTTAAACTCGGTTTTTCACAATTCCTAAAATTTAATACGAGTAAAAATTCCCTGTCTTAGGTCAGTTAGGATCACCACTTTATTTTTAAGAATGTGAAATGTCAGAATAATAGTAGAGAATTATTTATTTCAGTTTTTGTTTCTTTCATCACATTCCCAGTGGGTCAGAAGTTTACATACATTCAATTAGTATTTGGTAGCATTGCATTTAAATTGTTTAACTTGGGTCAAATGTTTTGGGTACCCTTCCACAAGCTTCCCACGATAAGTTGGGTGAATTTTGGCCCATTCCTCCTGACAGAGATGGTGTAACTGAGTCAGGTTTGTAGGCCTCCTTGCTTGCACACGCTTTTTTCAGTTCCGCCCACACGTTTTCTATAGGATTGAGGTCAGGGCTTTGTGATGGCCAATCCAAAACCTGGACTTTGATGTCCTTAAGCCATTTTGCAAAAACTTTGAAAGTATGCTTGGGGTCATTGTCCATTTGGAAGAGTAATTTGCGTCCAAAGTACGATCTTTGTACCCATGTGCAGTTGCAAACCGCAGTCTGGCTTATTGATGGTGGTTTTGGAGCAGTTGCTTCTTCCTTGTTGAGCAGCCTTTCAGGTTATGTCGACAAAGGACTCGTTTTACTGTGGCTATAGATACCCGTTTCCTCCAGCATCTTCACAAGGTATTTTGCTGTTGTTTTGGGATTGATTTGCAATTTTCGCACTAAAGTACGTTCATCTCTAGGAGACAGAACGAGTCTCCTCCCGGAGCGGTATGACAGTTGCGTGATCCCATGGTGTTTATACTTGCGTATATATTGTTTGTACAGATGAATGTGGTGCCTTCAGGCGTTTGGAAATTGCTCCCAAGGATGAACCAGACTTGTGGAGGTCTACAATTCTCCAGACTTGTGGAGGTCTTGGCTGATTTCCCCATGATGTCAAGCAGAGAGGCACTGAGATTGAAGGTAGGCTTTGAAAAACATCCACAGGTACACCTCCAATTGACTCAAATGATGTCAATTATCCTATCAGAAGCTTCTAAAGCCATGAGATAATTTTCTGGAATTTTCCAAGCTGTTTAAAGGCACAGTCAACTTAGCGTATGCAAACTTCTGACCCACTAGAATTGTGATACAGTGAATAATAAGTGAAATAATCTGTCTGTAAACAATTGTTGGAAAAATTACTTGTGTCATGCACAAATTAGATGTCCTAAACAATTTGCCAAAACTAAAGTTTGTTTACAAGTAATTTGTGGAGTGGTTGAAAAACTTCCGTCTTCAACTGTGTATATATACACACACACACACACACACACACACACACACACACACACATTATATATACATATTATATATAATATGTGTGTGTGTGTGTGTGTGTGTGTATGTTTTTATACATACAGTATGTATGTATGTATAATATATATATATATATCACACACACACACACACATTTATTTATTATTGCACACGAGACACCGGTCTTATTTGCGCCTATCTCAGTGAACTAATCCATTTCAAGAAGCCAAGCCAAGGCACTTAATGCTGCAAAACATGGCAAAGAAATTACATTTTTGGCCTAAATTAAAAACTTCAGATTTTGTTCAAATCAATACAAACACAGATAGAAACCCTCTGCATTTTCAAACATTGTGGTGGCAGAATCATGTTATGGGTATGCTTGTCACCAGCATGGACTGGAGAGTTTGTCAGGATCAAATTAAATATGAAAGGGGCAAAGCCCAATTAAAGAGTTAGAGGAAAACCAGCCTCAGTGTTCTGGTAGAGTTTAATTTAATGGCAAATACACACCAGAATGTCTTTAAAAAAGGTGTTTAGTGTTCCTGAGGTGTCCAGTCTCAGTCCTAAATCTGCTTTAAAATCAGATACAGGTTTGAATTTTGTTGTCCAACAATGATTCCCAACCAAATTTATCGAGCTTGAGTAATTTTGACAAAAACAATACAGTGTACGAAACATTAAGAACAGCTTTGCAATACTGAGTTACACCCGCACCCCCCTTTGCATTCAGAACAGCCTCAGTTCGTCTGGGCATGGACTCTACAAGGTGTCGAAAGCATTCCACAGGGATGCTGGCCCATGTTGACTTCCATGCTTCCCACAGTTGTGTCAAGTTAGCTGGATGTGGTGGACCATTCTTGATACACACAGGAACCTGTTGAGCATGAAAAACCCAGCAGTGTTTGCAGTTCCTGTCACAAACCGGTGTGCCTTGCACCTACTACCATACCCTGTACAAAGACACTTAAACATTTTGTCTTGTCCATCCACCCTCTGAATGCCACACATACTACACCCCGTACAAAGACACAAACCTTTTGTCTTGCCCATCCACCCTCTGAATGCCACACATACTACACACCGTACAAAGACACAAACCTTTTGTCTTGCCCATCCACCCTCTGAATGCCACACATACTACACACCGTACAAAGACACAAACCTTTTGTCTTGCCCATCCACCCTCTGAATGCCACACATACTACACACCGTACAAAGACACAAACCTTTTGTCTTGCCCATCCACCCTCTGAATGGCACATATACTACACACAATCCATGTCTCAATTGTCGAAACAACCTTCTTTAAACCTTAATCTATACTAATTGAAGTGGATTTAACAAGTGACATCAATAAGTGATCATAGCTTTCACCTGTATTCACCTGGTCAGTCTATTTCACGGAAAGAGCATGTTTTGTACACTCAGTGTATGTTGCCATAAGCGTTTTCCCAGAGTTGGTAGAATCTTATTCAAAATTATTTACAGCTGTAATTGCTGCCAATGCTGCTTCCACCTAGTATTAACTCTGGGGTGTGAAGACATACACAATCAAGACATCTTCGTATATTTGCAAAAAATAAATAATCACAATGTCCCCAATTTGACAGTATTAATCTAACCCTCAGTGTGGAAATATATATATAAAACACAGGAAACCATATTTGAGACTGCACTGGGCCTTTAAGTGATTAGAATGTGTCATTCTGTTACTGAATTTGCTACATTGGGAATTTATAGTAGTCACAGCTACAGTTGAGTCACCTGCTACTGTCCTCCCTTCCAATGGCATACTTATGTTCAGCTCATACCCGTTTCCTTTCTCTTTCTGTCACATGGTGGCCAAAGCAAGTGTGTGAAAACAGTCTGGACAACCCCTTCCTCTCGCTCTTCCCCTTCCCTCTTTCTCCAGTTAATGTCACCTCTCTTGGCTCTTATTGACACCGACCCCCCATGACCCCCTCTCTTTCCATTTACTATAATCAGCCCTCTCACCCACTGAGCACCGACTGACACCAGACAAAAAGTTGGAAGAATTAGGTCAGTCCAAATCTGAACCAACGATAGATGTCAGTTTCAAAAGTTTGGACAGCACAGTAAAGTACAGTACAGAAAAGTAGAGTACTGTATTGTAGTTTATAGGTCAGTGCAATACAGTACGCTAGAGTAGATTACAGTATAATTTACTGTATTGTAATAATAATAATACATAGCTCATTCAATTTGTAAAGCGCTTCTCTCACACCCAAGGCACCAAAATTTAAAATAAATAAAAATAAAAGCAATCCAAAACACAGAACATGGGACACAGACAACAAACAAAGCTATCAGATCCAGAGGACATGAGATTAGAATTAGCAGAGGTCCTTGAAAGCTTTTCTGAACAGCACAGTCTTGAGCTCTGTCTTTAATGAGGACAGAGGCTCTGCAGCCCTAATAGTGTCTGGAAGTGCCTTGCACTTGCACCGCGCGACTGAAAGCCCTGTGACCCATAGATTTTAGTCTGCTGCGGGGCTGCTGAAGGGATCAAAGGGGGTGTGTGTGGCAGGAGGGTAGAATGGGGTCTGTACTCTACTGTCCTAAACTCTACTGTGCTGTACTGTATTGTGATGTCCAAACTTGTGAAACATAAATGCCTATGAATGGTACAGATTTGGTCTTGTTTGGGGGCGGTGCTCATTAGAATAATACACAAACATGCAAAAGAGGATTTCACGTTTTTCCTCCCTTTGTGAACCTATTCAGGATACATCACCATGAAGAGAATGACATTCAAATTTGTGCATTTCTGTGTAGTACAGAACAGGGACCCATGATGTCATTCTGTTACCAGGTGTTAATCCACTTCATTTACTGTAGTTCAATACAAAAATTGATTTTTTTCAAACTCGAGATATCATAGCTGACACCCCATTATTTCTGCAGATATTTTGAATCTTTTGAAAACATGGTCACAAAAAGAACTGAGCGAGATTTTACCCTCCTTCTGTTAGCAAACTTTAAGTCTGGTCTTCCAATAAGTGGAAATTGTTAAAGGGGCAGTGTAGTCAGAAAGATGATTTTCCCATTTAGAATGATATATTTCCCCATTAATGAGGTCGAAATAACGCTGATAAATGCCCTTTTCAAAGGTTTGGCATACTTTTAAAGTGAGTCTCCGTGCCATGTTGTTACCGTGAAATTGCCCCATATGTCTTTCAATTCCTGTCTTGTGATCCTAAATACTGCCTGCAAAGACTGCAAATCAAAATGACTAATCCTAAATAGGTCACCAAAATGTGTTTTTAGCACATGTACTAGATGTGTTACATCTTTAAAAAAGTACTAGTTTTAAATCAGTTCAAAGACTGAGTCAAAACTATAAATAAAGCCATTACCCAGTAGAATGAAATCTCATTTTTGGGTAGATACTCCCAAACTAATGTTATCCTACTACAAATAGACAAAAAGTAACCTAGGGTTAAAACATTAATTTCAAGAAATGAAAAAATAGTTTGACAACCCTGCTTTTTAAGTGATATCAATCAACCGTTGTTTTTTTCCAGTGAAGACATGTATGTCAGATGGTATCGTGGGGTATGAAAAATAGGTCAACTTTGAGCACCTTAATCTTGAATGTTTTGGCATTTAAGTCCGAAAGGTCACTTTCTGAGCACTTCTATAATGGGAAAATACAGTATATTGAATGGCGGGAACCCGGTTACCGAGATTTACAGCCCAAAACCACTCCCTTTTCCAGGAAAAATAACTGCGAGAAATTGTTTAAATATATATATATATGAACAGCATGGTGTGAAATTGAACTGTTAAATGATCTTGCTACTCTACAGCCTCTGCATGCTGAATCAACTATCAGGGTGGGGAGAGACAGCCCATCTCGGAGCACAGTTCACAATGACCTACAATATCATCTCATCATGGTAAATGCTTTTATTTTGACAGGTAGACCTACATTTGCTGCAGCATGGCCTATGCTACAGTAATATAAAGTTGGAATGCGGGTCTAATTTACCCATCTCCATCTGGCTTTACCTTGCCTTGTTTTTTAATTGT